>NW_022917580.1:0-7801 GCF_012274545.1 Fukomys damarensis
CACACACACACACACACACACACACACATTTTTTCTATAACTCATGCCTTAATTGAACTTGCATGAATATTTCTTGGCTTCTTTGCACTATCAGATTTCTGAATGGAACTCACTGCACATCCTACATTCAAACTGGTTCATGGGCTTTTAAAAATCTCATGATTAATTTCTAGTTTGTGAAGATGCAAAACTCTTTATTTTTGCCAAAATTTTTGAAAAGCAAAACCTATGTTGCAGCATCTAAAACAACTGTGAAGAAACACATACTTGACTAGGGCATTAATAGGAGAGTGCAAATATTTTTTTGAGTACTTTTGGCAGAATGTGAAAAGAAACTTGGCGTGATAGCCTTTGTGGTGAGGCATCTATTTGCTGTCCTCTAAATTCTGTAGGTTACTTCTGTATGTTTTTTTTTGAAGAAGTAAAATGACCTCTAGTTTTTCTCTTGCTTTCCTTGTACTTCATGTGGCATAAGTAGAGAGGGAAAGATTGGAGGAAATTTATCACCTTGGTGTACTTTTGCTTAATTTTTTACTTGAAAGCTTAAATGTGGTAACTCGCACTTCAAATTTGAAGACTTTGAAGACTCACAGTGTCATAGTTATCCAATTCCGTGACAACAGGCACCTGGTTTTTATGTTACCAAGACCAGAAACATCGTGATTGTTGAGGGCAAGTTTCACTGCTGATGGTGCAAAGTGTTGCTGTCATGGTGTGTTTTTGTTTTGTTCACTTCTATGTGCTCTGCTGGATGAGGGTAATTTAAGCTGGGTGGTTGATGCTTACTGGTTGGCTATGTGCAATTGATATTACCACTTTTCAGAAAACTTTAAGACACTATTTGAATACAAAAACTTGAGCAGTTGTGAACACTTGTGGTTTTTGTTGCTGTTTTAACGGTTGTCATAATACTACTTAAATGGCTGATTTTAATGGACATATATATTATAGATCAACACTTATCAAATTTAAAATAGTTTTGATAAACTGTTATGTCTTTATGGCAGTAGACAGCAGCTGTTTGTAATGAAACAGAAGAATTTCCCTGGACAGTTTCATGTGCACGTAAGACTTGCGATTTGGTTGTACTTTGCTTTTGTAATTTCCTAATTGTAGATAAATTTTAGAGACTACAAAGAAAATCTTTAGTTGTATCCACTATCAAGAAATTTTCTTCCAAAACATAGACATAATCTATTAACTAAGACAGAAAGGTCTGGGTTCATTAGGAAGACTTCTGGAAGATCAAGGCAGGGTTCTTTGAAACATGTCCACAGAACAATCATGTTAAAAAACTATTCAAATTTTGGAAAACAAACAATTTCCTGCAAAGCGAGCAGGTGAATTTCAAAAGAGGGAGAACCAAGTGAACAAAAAAGGTTGAGTGTTTCTGACTAGAGTAAATGGTTGCTTTATAATTTGTATGGAAATAGTTTTGTGATAAGCTGTGAAATACATGTTCTTGTCTTTCAAAAATAAACTGAGGAAAAAAGAACAGAAGAGAAGAGGACAAAGAAGAACAGGAACAAGTAGTGTGAAGCAAAGGGGAATAGGAAGGCATTTGCGTGTTATCATAGGAGGCAATACTCATTATAGAAGTTCAAATAGTTTGTACTCACATTGTAAACAACAATGTGACAACAGAGACAACAGAGCAAAGGAACCCAGTTTACAACAGGCGGGTCACTCCAGAAATCCCCATTTAGCTTCCTGATTTTAAGTAGGCAATTAATAGCCTAATAACCTGCAGCTATGTTCCCCACACCCCACCCCAGGTAAAATATCATAATCTAAATATACTGAACTGATAAAAAAGTAAATTATTTCTTGGGAATTTATGTCCCATCTACGCTAAGGTTTTAATATGATTATGGAACATCCTGAAAGTGATTTATCGTATTGATTTGGGCACTAAGTAACCCAATTAAGCAAAACTAATTCAAACAAGGGAAATATAACCTCCAACCTACTGGATATCTGAGACATGAGTTTGTGTTCTCTATAATCAAAGAATGAATTCTAGGGACAACAGAGGTTAAGAGTAAGGAATATTTTCTATAAAATTAATTTTTTGAAAAGAGTTAGAAATATTTGCGGAGGGAAAAACAGCTCGTGCTTGAGAGGGACAGGAGGGGACACCCAGAAAGTACATTGTCCACCCACTCTGCAGTCACCCAGGTCATATTAAATGGGGATCAAAAGGGAAGACAAGTCATTTAGCAAGTATCCAAGAGAATGAACTTCTGGAAAGGATGTGGGCTAGGGAGACTGATGCCTGTTTAGACTATCAATCACTGCTATTGATCTCTGGGGGAAGTATGTGGTGTAGTACTTTTCCCCTCCATACGCTGTTAACCTTCAGGGAATGCGCCTCAGTTGTTGTCTATGTTGAGGGCCCAGCCTTGTCCAGTATCTCTAATAGCATGTTTAGAACAAAAGAGTTATCTACATTTTGAATGTAGATACAAATGAAGGTTACAGATAAAGACCAAATCCTAAAGATTGGCATTTAAAAGTTTTTGGTAAAATATAAGCAGCTGTCTGTGTCAAAATTGACGCAGATGTAAAGATAAACAAATGGATAGATGAAGATTTGGAGTGAAGGAATCCACTGACAAAGTACAGGAAAAGTAAACACTAAAAGGAGTAGCCTCAGAAATAAGAATGAAAGAAGGCATTTTGATTTATGAGGAAGGGAAGCTAAGATTTGCAGTTTCATATTCAGCTCACTGGTTTTGGACCAGTCGTTAACACTTTTCCAAAGTTCTCAGTGATTTACTTGTCATGGGGAGTTAGTTGGTGCATGTGCATAACACAGACTCATTCTTTCATTCATCTCCTGCCCCTCCCGTGCCTCCCTGCTCCTCACAACTCTGTCCCCTTCCTGATTGCAAAAGCTCTATTTCCACTTTTTCAATTTCCCCCAGTCTCTTTTCCTTTCCACCCTCTTCACTCCCTACTGAGTGTGTTGCAATGGCTAGATAAAGTATTTTAAGTAAGTGCATATGAATGTGACAAATTGGTGCTCATTTCTCTGTATAAGAGAAAAGAATAAAAGAAGGATTTTGTTTGAGGTGCTGAAGTTCTCTAAGCCAGTTTTGTGTGCAATCCATTTTGTCAGTGACAGGCCCTGAGTCAGACCCCCACCCAAGCAGACCCGAATCCACAGGAGCAGAGATGACAAGAAGCCAGCAGCTGCCCAGCTGCTCTCACCACCACTGTTTCTCAGCCAGCTCCAGGCGCATCAGCCCTGGGACTGTACAAGTTTCTGCCCTCTTGAGTCTTCTCCCCTACCTAATATGCCCCATGTCAACAACGGGAACCCTTATCTCAGTGCCAGTGGCCTTCTCATCCTTGCCCCATCTGCACCCAGATGGCAATGAACTCATCACATGTTGCTTAGACCCTGCCTGCCTTGATGGTGTCAGTTGTGCCTCCATCTGACCTTACTTGCAGTCAACCTGTGCATCGTCAAGCAATTATATGAAAACATTTTTAAGGGTAAGCACTTTTTACTTATATTGATATTTTAAGTCAACTCTTAGCTCTGAATAAAGACCATTGACAAGGCTGATAAATGACTTTATCTAGTGTTACTACTAACTAGTCTATCTAGATATTTTCTCTGTTCAACTCTTTATCATCTGCAATTTTATACTACAGTCTGCTTTAGGTGGTCATACTATAAAGAAAGAACCTAAACATTTTTTCAGTTACATATTTATATGATAGAAGTTATGCATATTTTTATTTAACCCAAAGTCTTTATCAGCAACCCCCCACATGGCTTTTATAATAAGAAAGAATCATTAAGAACCACAAGTTTGATTAGTTGTGAGAAGCTAAAAAGTCCTAGAGAATAAGTCTTTACAATTAATATGAACTGCTCAGGATTTATATTGTTTTTCAAGGAGTGAGCGAATTAATATATTGCAGTGGGTAAGTCAGATTTAGATCAAGGCTCTAATAGGACCTTTGGAAGGTGAGGTGGAATAATTAAGTCCTCCAATGTTTGTCCCTAAGGAAGGTTCTGAATGCTATGTGATTATGACCGCAGAAAATACCTGTAGGAAATCTGTGGGACGGACATCTAAGTTCAGGCTTAAGGAATGAAGGAATGTAGAGGGACCATGAGGACACAGTATGGGGTGAAACAAGTGAGCTTAGAGGAGCAGACAGTTAAGGAGGGAGAAGCAAGGAAATGGTGTCAATAAAGTTGAGGTGAACAGGTGAGTGTCTTTGAGATTCTGTCAGCTCAGATAAAACACAGGGTGACTGCTGGACAACACGACCAAAGTTGAACTGTGAAATCATTATGGTTTCTACATAACAAAAAAAAAGCAAACCATTATTTATTTATAAGTAACTTTCAATCTCTAGAGGAACAGTCTCTCAAAGTTCACCTCCTTTGGGGTACAGAAAGAATCTCATATGGGATTTCATGCCATTTTGTCGTAAACTACAGACCTCAGTAGACTCAGTAACGGCAGACTAAAAATTTGTCACAGGAGCTGAGCTGCCTAATGGAGTTAGAGCTATCTATGGAATTAGAACAGCACTTGAATAAACAGAAGAGCCCCCCTGAGAAGAGCTGACAGATACTTTGCTCATCATGAGAAAGCTGACATAATCCTGCTCAACAGAAACAGAAACAGATTAATCTCCTCTGAAAAGGTGAAAAATGTCCTCTTAGGAAATTCTCGAATAGAAACTCAAGAAAGCACCTTCTTGGCAGAATGAAAGTGATTGTTGGGCTGCAATCCACAAATATTTGGAGAACTCCTTATTCTGACTCTCAGGGAGTGGTATGAGTATATGAGTGAAAACAGAGGCTGTCCGGAATTCAGCCCAAAACATTCAAAATTAAATTCATTTTTAGGCAGAAAAACAGACTTTATTAAAAAAGACTAATGAAAAAATGGTCCAATGTTAGAGTCTACCCTAGATGAAACAGGAAAACATTCTCGTTTGTCTGTTACAATTTTGATTATAGGAAGAAACAAGCATTTCACTTTCATGGATTTAGTAGAAGTAGAAGAGTTAGCAAAATGGAGGCTTTTTGATGGTATACTTCTCCCTCCACCCCAGAGGAGCCAATTCTCAAAGCAATCTTTTCTGAGAATTTATGAGATCTTCATGTGTTAATCTTTGAGCGCATAGGTGAAAAACAAACTTTAGAGGCCTTCTAGGAAGAAGCAGGCACTGGCTGTCATGTTATCAAAATTAACAAATATCTGCACCACAATAAAAATAATCATTTTAAAATTTCATTAAATGTCAAATATGCTTAAATTTTAGTAATATGAAATCACATCTAAATATAATTTGAATATTTCAGTTGTTTTGGATCTTTTAGTGTGGCTATGTAATTTTTTTTCTTTTTATCCTTTCAATTCTACACTCTAAGAAAGCAAGTTGATTGTTGCTTGTAGTCTCCTATTGTCTGGGTTTAGATTTTTGTATTACCATTCAGTTTGTTTTGTAAACTATGATGCTTTAAAATGAGCTCTTTATTTTTGTGTAAATGTATCCATTCCTATACATATAGACGGACACATGTATACTGATATACTTTTCAGTCATATTATTTTCATCTCACTTAAAGTCATACTGAAGTCACACTAGAACACTGAGCTCCATTTATTCAAGATCTTCTTAAGGTTTCTGTGAGTTTTACAGCTTACTTCTCCAAATAACTTTTCAAACATGGAAAACAACCAAATAATGATAGAACTTACTGGCATTTGGAACGAAAGGGAATAATCAAGTTAAAGAAATATCCACAGTAGTAGCCAATGTACATAGAGTGTTTAAAAAGCACTTTTACCATTATTTTACACTTTTGTAGGTAGCATTAGTTCCCATTAAAGAAAAGCCCCTGTTTCTAATTCCTCGTGAGTTGTATTTTCTGACATAACTTTCTTGTGAGCTATGGATTTTGTTTGTTTTGTTTCTTGGATTTTTTGAGACAGAGTCTCACTCTGAAGTGCAGGGTGGCCTTGATCTAACTTTGTGCCCAGGCTCTCCTTAAGCTTCAGGTGATTCTCCTGCCTCAGTCTCTTGAGCATCAGGATTACAGGTATGTGCAAACATGCCCGGTTTTGTTTTTAAAAAGTAACTGTGGCACACTTAACCATTACAAATAGAAATTCTTTTCTTTCATTCATTAAGTTTATTGGTTCCTTTTAGGTATGCGATGAGATGCCATTCATTATTGGGGATTGATACCTTTATATGATGTATCTTGTTTCTAATTATTCCCCATTCCCCGTATTCCCTGCAGTATCTTGTTCCTAATTTTTCCCCCATTCCCCTGTATTCCCCGCACTCACCACCCCTCCCTATTGACAAAGGCTCTGTTTCCACTTTTTCCTTTTCTCATATTTTTTTCCTTTCCCTTTTTCCCCTTTCTCCTACCCCTCCCACTTCCCCCTTGGGCCTTTTTTTCCTATTTCCTATTATCTATGATACATTTTTATCCTTATTTACATTTTCCGTTTCTCACACCAGAGATACAAATAAAAATTCTATAAAAGTAGAAATTAATATAGAAATATTTTATTTAAGAATTTGTTTTTCAAATTTATTCCCTTGATTCCACGATGTCCCTGGAGTTTCCTCCTAAAAGATTATGAATCATTATTTTAAAAATAATCTGTTATTTCACTTTCCAAATATAGAAGAATAATATAAATGAGATTCCCTACAATTCCTTTCTTTTCATTTTTATTCTTTTTGCTCCAGTTGTGCTTAATTTCTTTCTCTTTCTTATTTAGGCATGCTAGGAGCATAAGTAGGTGATGATGTACTATTGTTTTACTTAATGAGGTTGTGAAGAAGTACTCTGCCAATGTAATTGTTTTTCTCTTGGCAGTGCTGGGGAATGACCACTGAGCTACATTTCCTCATCCCTTTTTGTCCCAGTTTTAAAATTTTGAGTCTTTATATTTAAGTCTTGCTAAATTGCCCAAGCCGAGCCTAAGCTTGTGATCCTCCTGCCTCAGCCTGCCAAAGTGCTGGCACTTAAAGGTGTGTGCCACCAACCTAAGTGTTATGATTCAGATCAAGAATGTCCCACAAAGCCTCACCAACCTCATAGGCAGGGCTTTTGAAAGGTGGCTAGATCATGGGCGTTCTGGACTCAGTGGGAGGATCACCTCCTGGTGAGCTTCTTACCAGAAGGCTACATCTAGCCAGCACGCTGAGGTATGGTGAATTTCCCCAGCTCCTTCCTTCTCTCTCTGCTTCCTGACAGCCATGACTTAGCAGATTTCCTCTGCCCACACCCTCCTGCAATACTTCATCTATGTCAGGCTCTGGCACAGGGAGTGGAACTCCTGAAACTGCAGGCCAAAATAAACCTGTCCTCCTTTAAACTGTGAAAGCACATGGTCTGTCACAGAGATGGAGAAAGACATTGACAGTCTTTTAAAAATATGTTACTGATCATTTAGAAAAGAAAGCAGGATTACATGTTAATTTAGGCTTTCATCTAGTCCTGTTATAAAGGTAACTGCAATAAAACTACTTTTGTCAAGCCCCGAAGTATGTTCCATATATTGTTCTTACAGTGTGTTCAAACACCACGTAATCTCATAATATTTCTTTCTGATAACATTCCTTTTCTTCTTCTCTTCCTGACTGGGAATATTCTGGAAAATGAATCATTTTCCTACTCGCAACATCAATTAAATTTTGAGGTCAGATGATTTTAACTACTGTTCTCAAAAATGAAATCAGGGCCGGGGATTTAGCTCAGCGGTTTGGTGGCCTGCCTTGCAAGTGCAAGGACCCAAGTTCA
>NW_022917581.1:0-1336 GCF_012274545.1 Fukomys damarensis
GGGGGGCACAAGGAAGTTTCACACACATTAGGTGAGCTACAAAACATCCTGTGACTGAAGCAAGTTTACTGCCAAGCAGGATATGGGGGTTTTGGGTTCTTTGTTAAAGCACAAGAGCTTTGTTCACGCACAGGTACAAAATGGCATTGAGACACAAGATGAAGTTGGGTTGGTTATCACATGAGTTTTTAGAGAAGATAAAGGCATGAGTTGGTAAGGGTGACTAGTCCAACCTGACCTATCTTCTGGTCATTGTCCAGATCGCAGCCACCTGCTCTGGAGCAGGTCACCTCAGGGGGTTCCTTAGGGGCACATAGAAACCAAGCAGGGATTAAAATGGATGATGCCTACTTTCCCCTAGTTGTTTCAGATGGGAAATGTATTCTTAGCTCTGAAAATTATTGGACCCTCCTGTATTGAGAAAGAGCTATTTAATATTTTTCTGCACCTGCACATAGCCTGCCTACTCCTAGAGGTAAAATGCAGAAGGAAGTACTGATTATAATATTATTTCAAAACTAGAATTATACTGTAAAAGAGAGAAAATGGTTAAGATTACCTTATGTTCAAACTTGCTTTACATTCAGAGATAATGCTTAACTTTTGTTCAAAATATAAATGTAAACCACAGGAAAACCAGACCCCTTTGGCCCTTAAGGCACAATCATGTTCATCTACTATCACTTAGCCTGAGGTTCCCCTCCCTTGCCCTATGGACCCTAAAGACGAGGTTTCCAAGGCACCCTTAAAGCCTCATCCACTATCACTAAGCCTAAGGTTCCCCTCACTTACCCTTCGGACTTTAAGGGCGAGGCTTCTGAGCCAACCTTAATTGATATCCGTCTTTATCTGATTTTATTCCAGGAGGTAAATGGAAAATTTGGCATACCTGTGTCCACGTGTCCTTTTCTCTCAGGGACCTCAAACAGATCAAACAAGATCTGAGAAGGTTTTCAGACGACCCTGATAAGTATATTGAGGTCTTTAGAGAACTTACTCAGACCTATTAACTAGAATAAAAAGATATAATGTTACTCTTAAACATTGACTTCTAGAGACAAGCAGCATTACAAACTGCTATTACATTTACAGATAAATATCACGTTAATTTTAAAAGGCCAGAAGACAAGCAGCTAAGGGAACAGCCAGTTCCTACCAGAGCCCAAGCGGTCCTTACACAAGCTCCCTACTTGCCTGCAACAAGGTAGGAGATTGGAACAAAGACGTCTTCAGACATGTATTCTTAAAGGTCTAAAATAGATGAAAACTAAGCCCTTCAATTATTTTAAAATATCAACTGTTCAAGAGAAAGATGAAAATCCCTCTGTCTTCTTAG
>NW_022917582.1:0-245 GCF_012274545.1 Fukomys damarensis
CAATGATTGGTAAGTCCTTTAATGTGTCCGTAGTTACTGGCTTGAAGGATCGATCGGGGCTATTGCATATATTCATAGCCCCCATTGAACCTCCTATTGTATCTTCGGACTGATGGGGAGAGCTTGTATATGATGAACTCTTTGCAACGGCATGCCGCTTTGTCATAGAGCCATGTTCATACGGCGAAAATCTCTGATTTCGATATTGTGGTGTGTGTTTAGCCTTTGAAGTGTGGGATTTTGAA
>NW_022917583.1:0-211 GCF_012274545.1 Fukomys damarensis
ACAATTTGAGCCAATAGTCAATGAAGTAAGAACAATTATTTTTAAACTGCCTGCAGTTATACTTCATGTGGCCTGGCAAAACCACTTATTATTGCAAAGATTTTACTTTATTGTCTTTTAAAGGAGATATTATGAGAATTGATGCAAATATCTTGAGGGAAAAAACTTTAAATAAATGCAGAATTACTCTTACCTCCCTGTTTCCCATTTC
>NW_022917584.1:0-207 GCF_012274545.1 Fukomys damarensis
CAGAAAGGAATACAGTTGAACTTCACATAAGAGGTGGACTTCACTGGTAAACTCACAGAGTTTAAGCACTTTTCTCTGTGGAGTACTTCATATTCAAAAAACTGACCGCTTTCGCTTTAATCGGCTAAGGGGCGAGAGAAGCTATTTCCCGGGGAAAACGGCACTTTAAACCGCAGAAGATCTCTGCAAAGGGCGTTTGGGTTCTAA
>NW_022917585.1:0-648 GCF_012274545.1 Fukomys damarensis
GTCCTTATAACTCGCAACCTAAACAGGATGAGAAGAGAATAAAATCATAAAACCATCTTACCCATCCCAAAGATAAATTAAAGCAGACAAACAAATGCCTAAATATTCTCCAAAACTTCAAAGATTAGTGGATTTTACTTGGGATTATGAGACTATCTTCAATAATAATGAACCAAATATTTCACTTAACTTCAAGTTATCAAAGAGAAATTTGGTATTTCTGAAAAGGTGAGTTTTATTTACTTACATATACATTTCAAAAAAGACTTGAGACTCAGTAGTACGCTGTCCGCCTCGCAAGCACAAGGTCCCAAGTTAGATCCATGGTACCAAAAAAAATACAAGAGGCAGAGCTAAACTACTATGTGCCGGATAAAGATTTCAATGTAAAAACTGAAATTATGGGAATACAAGGAAACATGAGAATTTTTAATAATCCAAAAGTAAAACAGGCCTATTTAAATGACACCAAACAGGTCATATGGCTTTTATATAAGATGGACACAATTTTCTGCATGGTAAAAAAATAAGTAACAGTAAAGTCAAAGACAAGCAATGAAGCTCTGGGCATTGCTCAGTAGTGGAGGGCTTGCCTGGTATGAACAAGGCAACAGGTTCAATCCCCAGCAGCGCACACACACACACAAA
>NW_022917586.1:0-519 GCF_012274545.1 Fukomys damarensis
TCTTTTACAGAGTAGGAAACTAAAATTTGAATAAGGATTTGAGGAGCAGCACAAAAACCCAGTGCCTATTCTTGTCCACCTTCCTGCTTTAAGAGTTAAAAATGTTGGCCCATAGAAAAACCTGCACTCAAATATTTATAGTAGCTTTATTCATAATTGCCAAAACTTGGGAACAACCAAAATGTCCTTCAGTAGATAAATAGATAAAGTATCCATACAGTGAAATGTTACCCAACACTGTAAAGAAATGTATTACCAAGATGTGAAAAGGCAAGAAGAACCTTAAGTATTATTACTAATTGAAAAAAAAGCCAATCTTTAAAAACTATATATTGTATGATTTTAACAATAATGAATTCCCAACTGTGTGTGGTAGCACACACCTGTAAGCCCAGCACTTGGGAGGCAGAGGTAGGAGGATTGCCATGAGTTTGAGGCCAGCCTGGAATACATAGTTCAGGGCCAGCTTGAATTATAAAGCAAGACGCTGTCTCAAAACAAACAAACAAACAAACAAAC
>NW_022917587.1:0-2382 GCF_012274545.1 Fukomys damarensis
TGTGTTTGGAACTCAGAACATGATTTTTCATTATATTATTATATTGGTAGTTAAGTTCACTGGGTAGTTCACAAAAGTGCATGCAAAGTGCAAAGAAGCGGAGTATGGAGGTGCACACTTGTAATCCCAGCACTCTGGGAGGCTGAGGTAGGAAGGGTGCAAGTTGAAGCTCAGCCCGGGAAATTTACTGGCATAGCAACATTCTTTTGTTAAAAGAGGAGGGTGGAGAGGGAGAGAGGGAGAGAGTGAAAGAGAGAAAAAAGAGAGTTGGGTAATGTAGCTCAGGGCAAAGGGTTCAATCCCAAGTGGCACAAGAAAAAAAAAAGCACAAGACCAAAGCATACAACATCAGCACCACTACTGAATATAACCAGAAACTAAAGGAGATTACCAAGGATCAAATGAGGTCATGTATTTGAAGCATGTGCATCCAAGTATCCAGGAAAGGCAAATACAAATTTGAAATATAATATTACAGGTCATACTTTCTCCATGATCATGTATTGAGCATAATTCCTCACTACTTGATAGATTTCTAACACTGTGTGCCTGGCTCCCAACCTTGGTGACGTAATTCAGCCAAGAGGCCAGGAACCGAGATCCTGGTCCTCCCCCACTTGGAATCCATTCCCCTCCACAAGAGCACCTGTTTTCTTTTCAGTACGCTGCCTGAGCAGAAATATAAACCCCGAGGATGGCTACATAACCCACAGAACAGAAGGTCAGGCGATTATGCTTCCTTCCCAGAATTCTAACTGATGAATGGACATACGAATGGGAGAAAATAGCTGGAGCATATCTGTGCTAGGGGTAGCCCCTCACTCTATGACAGGATGTGTGAAACCAGAGGAAGCTCTAGCAGATATCATTTCCCACAGCATTTTCTTAAAGTTTTAAAGAGTATAAGAAAGGACTAGGATCAAGAGTGATATTCTATTAACCACCAAGGAAAAGTAAACCAAACTATAATGATGTGCTATTTTATAGTTGCAAGGATGGCTATAACAAAAAAGATAGGTAATAAGCATTGGCAAGGATATGGAGAAACTGCTTAGTTTACATTTGGCTTCTCTCAATTAAAATGTGATCTTTTCACAGTTGACCTTTCTACCACTTCTTAGTAGAATAGAATTCTTTTAAAAGTCATAGTTAAATTTCTATCATTTTTGGTAGACTTGGGTCCCAAACTTGTGCTCAAGGACAATCTGGGCACACATATTTTTGGGTGGATCTCCTAGGGAAGAGTTTATGTTAGCTCTGAAACAAACTTTAAAAATAATCTAATACAACTTTATCTTGAGAAAACTGTGACCCAAAAAGTCCAGCAGGTTATGTGTTGCAATGTAAGATGGCTGTGAACAAGAAGTAACAAAAGAAAATGTGAATCATCAAAATCTCCTAGGTCCAGGGATTTAGCTCAGTGATGCTGCCACCTGCCTTGCAAGTGCAATCTCCTGAGTTTGATCATCCAGGGATTTAGCTCAGTGATGCTGCCACCTGCCTTGCAAGTGCAATCTCCTGAGTTTGATCCCTGGAACACACACACACACACACACACACACACACACAAATCTGCTTGACAAGAAGTCTCAGGCTGACATTCTCTGTAGAGGAACAGGTGCTAATTAATTTTGCTTAAAAAAAAATAGGAGAAACTGGAAATTTTACCTATCCTTTCCTTTAATGTAGAATAAAGCATCTGCTGATTTCTTCATCTCAGGTCAGAATTCAGAGATCTATATCCAATTACTTTTGTTTTTCCAAGAGATAAGATGAAAGAGAAATAATACTCATTAAATATTTGTATGCTAAATAATTTTCACAGTCTCATTTAATCCTCATACAAATCCTATGAAATATTCTTTTTAATTAACAGATAAGAAAACTGTGGCATTCTGTAATATTAAGCTGTCTGATTTGTCCATTTATTGAATATCTGTTTCCATCATTAAAATGTAAGATCTATGAGAGCAGGGACTTTCCATATGTCTTAAGTCTAGCAGTGCCTGGCACATAAGTGCTCAAAGACTATTGGCACACAAATGGATGAATTAATTTATTAAGAAATGTATGGTTCTGCTCCTGCCTTGCAAGCACAAGGTTCCGAGTTCGATCCCTGGTATCCCCCAGATATATATAATACAGAATTAAACACAAGACTTAAATGTAGCATTCACCTGGGGTTTTAGCTTAGTGGTTCTGCCACCTGCCTCACAGAGGCAAGGTCCTGAGTTCAATCCCTAGTTCCAAAAAGAAAATTAAATGTAATATATGACTCTGGCAATAAAAAGGAAATTGTGCAAAAAAATTATTTTCCTAGGTGATTTCATATTATATATAACTTTACTCTCTTTGAATCTATATCTATATCTATATCTATAT
>NW_022917588.1:0-792 GCF_012274545.1 Fukomys damarensis
TTCATTGTTGATTTTTTGCCTAGATGATCTGTCTATTTTTGATAGTGGGGTATTCAGATCCCCACTATAATTGTATTAGTGGTTATTTGGTTTTTCATGTTGCTTAATATTTGTTTTATATAGTTGGAGGCATTTATATTTGGTGCATATATGTTTATGATTGTCATTTCTTCCTCTTGAATTGTTCCCTTTACAAGGATGTAGTGGCCTTCTTTGTCTCCCTTAATCAGTTTTGGTTTGAAATTTGCTTTGTCTGCGAATAAGATTGCTTCCCCTGCTTTTTCTGTGCTCCTGTCGCGTGGAGAATTGTTTTCCATCCTTTCACTTTCAGTCTATGGGCTTCTTTTTGCACTAGGTGTGTTTCTTGTATACAACATATTGTTGGATTTTGTTTCTTAATCCATTCTGCCAATCTACTTCTCTTAATTGGTGAATTGAGGCCATTGACATTGATAGTTATAACTGATATGTACTGCCTTATTATTGTCATGTTATTGTCCTTTTGTTGACTCTTTTTATTTTTTGTCCTCTCTTTTTAGTTTCTAGCCTTGGCTATTTGATTTGCTCTGTTGGACCTCCTGGTGTTGTGATATTCATTGTCTTTTTCTAGGATATTGTTTAAAATTCTTAATAGTGCTGGTTTAGTATTCATGAAGTTTCTCAAGTGCACTTTGTCGTGGAAGTATCTTATTTCTCCATCAATTTTGAAAGAGAGTTTTGCAGGATACGTTAGTCTTGGTTGTAGGTTGTTTTCTTTTAGGACTTGAAATACCTCACTCCAGGCTCTCCTTG
>NW_022917589.1:0-329 GCF_012274545.1 Fukomys damarensis
CCACCCCCCATCCTGAAACTATCTAGGAGCCCTCAGGGTGACCTCATCATCAGAAGATGTGCTTATCACCCAGTTCATTCCAAAGGATTTAGGATTGCTATTTTAGGAAAGTGAAGACAAAGTATTAGAACAGATGACTCTCCTAGCATCCGGCCACTCAGGAAATGACAAGGCTTTAGGAACTCTGGCAGGAACTGGGGGGCAGAGACTGAGTATATATACTGTATGCTTTATTATGTCGCAATTTGTCACAACACAGAGTGGTTTGAGGTGCTGGAGTCAGGATTTGGTCATCACAATCTATTTTGCATCTAGTCATTAGGACCTGC
>NW_022917590.1:0-348 GCF_012274545.1 Fukomys damarensis
GTTACTACACAATTTTTGAGATGATCTCAAATTAAAAACGTCAACCTAAATGAGGTCTTAAACGTTAGTAATTGTCAAGGTGGCTGGGGATGACTTAGTTTTCTCTCGAGTTGAAAATCCTAAGAAAATGCCAGAAAATGAAAGCACTTAATAGCTTGTATGTGGAACACACAGAGGAAGCGCCACCTATGGAGAGATGGGGAGAATTACAATCGACAAATAACCCCTGAATAGCTCTCCAACACAGGCTGGTGTTTTTTGAAGATTTAGAAAGGAAAAGCTGCTGTCATTATTGCACAGCACATTTAAACTGGTCTCAGTGGGTCAGCAGGTGGCAGGTGAGAAGAA
>NW_022917591.1:0-494 GCF_012274545.1 Fukomys damarensis
GTCATTATTAAATATTTTTATATTAAATATATTTATGCATATATTAAAAACCTATATATATGGCAAATCTGTTCTTTAGGCATACATCTCCTTTAACATGCACATCACATCATTTAGTAAATACTTTCAAGTGCTTAGTTGTAAGATGATTTCATTTGTTATTTTCTCATGGTTTATACTAAGAAGGTCTTAATATTGAAACCCTTACTTTACTTCATAAAAGATTTATGATCTTGCCCTAATTAAAGCTTACAGTGTGAAATTTCAGTTTTGATTTTCATGGGGATGATAAATCAAACTAAATTTTATCACAGACTTTTTTATTAGATAATCTATTAATTAACTCTAAAGCCAGTTCAATAATTAATAAATCATTTTATTTCACTGTACATGTTTTCTGTATGCTTTTTTGCCAAATATGTAAGGCTGTGCTATCTATATCAGCATAAATATTACTTGCTTTAATTATTGTAGCTCATCTTCTAGCTAAACTG
>NW_022917592.1:0-218 GCF_012274545.1 Fukomys damarensis
TTTTATTATACAAGTAAGGGTGTTGAAACTAACATCCTTGACTATACCATCTAGTGGTTTGTAATTTTAGAACGTCTAAGCTAATCTCAGAGCTTCTGGATTGATTAATATGCTTTTATTGTCAGCTAAGAAAACTTTTTGTTAGGGTATATTTGTCTCTTGATTTAATCAGATACTTTTATGTCTCATTGCCCATGCAATTTGCTTCCTCATTTACT
>NW_022917593.1:0-254 GCF_012274545.1 Fukomys damarensis
ACTCCGTGTGGTGATGAAGCACATATCGCAACCGAAATAAATGGCATGGCCCCTCCATACACAAGCATGTCCCAGCTATCAGCCCTCAAGTCAGCATTATTGTGATGTTAAAGAGGGTGACTTTGGTCTTTCAATTTGTCACACACTCTAAGTTCTCTTTTATGCTGTGGATTCAGATTGCCTCAGTGAACGTGGTAACGTTAGCTTTACTCATGCCTGTTCAACCTTTGTATCTCTTGGTATAGGAGAAGTTT
>NW_022917594.1:0-204 GCF_012274545.1 Fukomys damarensis
GTACAGGCAGCGCGCGGGACCCCAGGGCCGCCACGGGCGTTGGGCTTGGCAGTGGCGGACAGGAAAGGAGGTTGCCTGACTAGCACAGAGGGGCGCGGGATGGACGCCCAGTCAGAGGCAGCTGTCTGGAAAAGAGGTCGCCGAGTGCAGACGGATTCAGAGAGGGGGCGCCATGGCTGTTGACCTTGGAGTTGGCGGGGCGGG
>NW_022917595.1:0-292 GCF_012274545.1 Fukomys damarensis
GGTAGAAGTCCTAAAACCATGTAAAATTAGTTTTATTTAAAATTTTTAATGTTACATTGATATCACATCTGACAAACCACTTGAATGGCAGTACTCAATGATTTTAAAACCAAACATTGGTGAGGGTGTGAAGCAACATGAACCCTGCACACCATGGGTATGTGTACTACATCCAACCACTTTGCAGAACTTTTTGAAAGTTTCTTATCTGTTGGGGTTTATAGTCCCCAAATGGCTGCATACCTGGGTACCTGTCAGCAATGAACACATACGTCTACTAGCAGTCTTGTAC
>NW_022917596.1:0-202 GCF_012274545.1 Fukomys damarensis
CAGAATGGTTTGCAAAGTATTTGCAGTCAGCAGCAGCTGCATGTTGGGTACGTTTGAGTTTTTAAAAAATGTTTTATATCACTTTGAAGAATTGTGGTACCGTTCTTTACCCAGATAAAGTTTGCTTTATAAGTAGACATATTTCCTTTGTCATGTTCTCTAAGAAGAATAGAAACTTGCTAGTGTATTGAAAGAGAACATA
>NW_022917597.1:0-239 GCF_012274545.1 Fukomys damarensis
GATCCTGGCTCATAGTTTCAGACTGTGGGCAGCAGACTCCAAGGTAGAAACACAGCAAAAGGGCGTGGTGGAGAAAAATGTCTCACTCCATGGTAGCTTCAGGAAACAGCACATTGTATTGTGGACATAAGTGGATTAGTGCACTGGTGTGTATAGCATCTTTGTGATCTATCCATTCTTCAGAAATCCCTAAATCCAGCTGATGATTAGCATTGCAAATATCACAATAAAAATGGAAT
>NW_022917598.1:0-242 GCF_012274545.1 Fukomys damarensis
ATGTGTGAAAGCTGCCTTAAAAGGGAAATTTTTAGCTGTGAATAGCAACAGGGGGGAAAAAAACACCTAGAGTAAGCCCATGTTAATAACTTAATGATACACTTCAAAGTCCTGGAAAAAAAAGAGAATAATCCAAATCCAAATGTAATACAAAAGAAGGAAATTATAATGATCAGAGAAGAAGTTAATGAACTTGAGACTGAAAAATAACACAAAGAATCAATAGATCAAAGAGTTGGCTT
>NW_022917599.1:0-691 GCF_012274545.1 Fukomys damarensis
CAAGTTGAGCTGCCGGCTAGCAGGATATGAGGTCACTGTCAGGTTAGGCTCTATCTGGGAGAACCTGTATGAACAATGGGCAGGCCAGGCACTCCTGCTCTCCTCAGCCTGCATACAGCCTTCTGAAAAGAAATGATTATAGAATCAGAGAGAAAACATCGATCGGGACGGACCACGGGTGAAAAGTGAGCAGGGCATTTCCCTTCATTTAGACCCCCGGGACTCAGTAGGCAATCAGGTGATCCATGGGTTTCTGATTTCTCAGTCTTGCTTCACTCTCTCTGCCACCCTCAGAAGCACCAGAATGTCTCAGGAGCTACAGAAGCCCTCCCTCATACCATTGTGCATGAAGCACTAAAGTTTCTAACCAGCAGGGCGAGAGATGAGCCACAGGACATCCATGGTTGCCCGCTGCAGACCTTTCGGGTGTCACTGATGCTGCCATGGTCTCAAACGAACCCCAGCTTGAGCCCAACCACCTGCAATGGGATGGTTCATGAGTTCATCAGAGTGCCGTCCCTTCACATTACAACCGGTGGGGAAAAGAGCAGTTCCTAGCCATGCAGTCCACCCACCTGGCCACAGATAGCAAATAGCACACTAAGATCCAGGAGAGAGTCTTGGAGTGAGCCTGAATTCCCCCTCTTTTGACTCGCATGGAACACTGAGAACCTTTGAAGAGCACTGTGAG
>NW_022917599.1:940-1147 GCF_012274545.1 Fukomys damarensis
AGTGACACAGAGGTCAGTTGAGTAGTGGTCAGCACGCAGCAAGTGTACACCCTCCATGCAGCTGCTGCTCACGGCTACCATGAGGATCCCTGGGAGACACAGACAACGCACCCTGGACACAACCTGGCCCTGGTGAACACAGGTCGAGGGCGTCGGAATTAAATGAGAAAGCCCTTGGCCAAGCCTTCAAATGGAAGAAGGTTGGAG
>NW_022917600.1:0-291 GCF_012274545.1 Fukomys damarensis
AGTTGAACCACTGTAGTGAGGCGCTTATACCAGAAAAGCCCTTATGGTGTAAGAGAGTGCCTGTTAGCTCAGACTGGGTACATGCCTCCAGAACGCTGCATACTTTGAGATAGGTTCAGTGTGAGGTCAGAATACAAACTAACTCTACAGAGTGCTTCTGCGGTTTAAACTGCACTTTTTGCCGTGAATTGATTCTTTCTCCTGTTAGCCCTTTGAAACCAAAGCAGATAGTTCCCTGAATGTGAAATACTCCACAGAGGAAGGTGCTGCAACTCTGCGAGTTTACCAGTG
>NW_022917601.1:0-218 GCF_012274545.1 Fukomys damarensis
CCTGTTGAGCATCTTCACTGAAGCAGAAGGTCCGTTACAGAACTTTCTTGAAAGGCGGTGGAGCTTAACAGAACATTCCTGAAAGGTCGCACAATTCAAACGGTCACAAAACATTTTGATGCACTGGGCAGGAGCGTTGCCCAACAGCACAAACTTACATTTCTGGGACAAAACATTTTGTGGAGAAAAAAGATGGAGGCAGGGCAAGGAAAAGGTAA
>NW_022917602.1:0-508 GCF_012274545.1 Fukomys damarensis
GGGGAGAAGTGGAACAGGTCTCACTTTGCAGTTCAGGCCAACTTCGAACTCACTATGTAGCCCAGGCTGGCCTCAAACTCTAAGCGATCTTCCTGCCTCAGCCTCCCATGCCTGAATTACGGCTGTGCACCGCCACGCCTAGCAGGTGTTAGCATTTAAACTTCACCTTCAGCTAGGTGAGATCTGGCTAGATGAACGCCCCTCTGTCACATAAGTTGCCAATCCCTTCCCATCTCCTGCCCAGGGTCCGCAGAGTCCCTGGGTTCATAAAACCCAACTTCTACTCCTGGGCACCAGAAACTCTTTGTCCAGAGAGAAAGAGCAGATGGCCGGTGTCACTTAGGAGGAGCAGGAAGGGAGCCCAGGGCCACCCCACAGCCCCAGCGCTGAGGTGCGGGCGGGGAACCGCCAGTAACGGGTGCTCGGAGACCGTCGCCAAGGTCGCCCGGAGATGACCCGACAGGCGCGGCCGCCGGAGGACTCCGTGGCATCTTCGCGGGTCCTCGCC
>NW_022917603.1:0-327 GCF_012274545.1 Fukomys damarensis
CCAGCTCCATCTGAGATATGAGCTTCTTCCTCCAGATCTGTTTTTCCTCATTCCCACTGTCTGATCATTTTTCCCTCTAACACTACAAAGCAAAAACCACTTCCTTGTCCCTTCAAGAATGTCAATTTCTACAAATTAAACAGTTCATTCACTTCTCCCATCATGCACTTTGTGCTTTCTGCTTCTTTTCCCAACTATCACTGCTTTGAACGGCATTTATCTTATTTCAATGTATATTTAAAGACATGTCTATATATCAGCCATGTGGGACTGGTTCCATGAGCCCCCTGGCTACCAAAGGGGACTCCATGATGCTTGGGTCCCTGA
>NW_022917604.1:0-1249 GCF_012274545.1 Fukomys damarensis
TCAAGACTGGTGATTTTTTCTTTTGGGGAGGTACCGGGGATCAAGCTCGGGTCCTTGCGCTTGCGAGGCAGGCGATGGAACCACTGAGCCAAATCCCTGGCCCTGGTGAATATTTTTAAATGACATCATATTCATTTGTTTGATAACTAAAAGGAGACCCTAGAAATGACTAGCTGATCAATGGAAATGAATTATGTCATTCAAAGTAAATTTATTAATTTTTCAAGTTAGCCCAATTCATATTTGTAGATTACTAGATCTACTTTTTAATATAAGATCTTTAACACTTGGAATGAAAAAAATAATCAGCCACTGGATTGTTGATTTATCAAGTTATTCAATGTGCTATGAACTATATTGCTTGGCCTCACATTTCAACATTCATGGCACACACAGTTGAGTCTCCTGAAGACAGAAACAGCTGTTACTGATATAAGAAAACTCTGCAAAAATTCCTCAAATCATCCCGGGCACTCTGTTTCAATTTTGGAAATTAACAGCTGCTTTAATAACACAAAATCCATACACTTCAGGCTTTTGTTGCTCTTGTCAAGGTGCCATTTTTAATGTTTTTCATCAGGATATACTAGTTGAGATTATACAGCATTGGATCTTCATCAGTTATTCGTCTCCTAAACAAGACTCAAAGGTTCTGTACTGATTTTTATAAGACGGCCAATTCAAAAAATGTTGGGCAATAAATAAAAGAAAGCAAGCTCCAGTTCTAAGGGAGTGGTTGCACTGCTACAAAAGGGAGAGGACTCAACATTTTGATATGTGAGACCAGACCATAGAATCTGTCTTTTGGAAAGTTCTGATGACATCACAAAGAAGTTTTTAACATTGTCAAGAGCATGGAGGCCAAAAAGCCACTGGTATTTGAGGAACTGGAGACATGGAGACTATTCTCTTCATGCATAGTCTCTATTTCAGAATTAATTTTGGAAGCCCTGCTTCTTTTCCATTTCATATCACTCTACTGGCACTTGTTAGAGAATGAATTTACTGCTAGATTCAAGTTTTCATAGGGTGGAACTCTTAGATTCTACTCCATAGGAAAATGACATGTTTTGGGGACTGTTATGCTTCTCCATTTCCTATATCTTTCAGGCCAAGTTTTAGAAGTAATGAATCTGATTGGTACAACAGATTAGCATCTATTGATTCATATTTCTTCTGTTTGGATAGTTATTGGCATTGGAAACATAACATCTGCCATTTTCTAGTTATCTCCATTCTCTCAGACATG
>NW_022917605.1:0-712 GCF_012274545.1 Fukomys damarensis
CAGAGGCCTCATGCGTTCGGAGGTGGGGCTTCTAGAAGGTGACTGGGTCCCTGAGGTCCTGTGGGTTAACCCTGAGTGGATTAACCCAGGGATGTGGTCACAGCGCATGTGCTGTTAAGAGAGTCGGGCTGGTTGCAGGTCCCACCCTGGGGGTGTGATTGGAAGTGTGTATTGTTGTTCTGGCTCCTCCTCTTGTCTGCTCTGTGGCTGCCAGAAGGGGAACAGCTTCCCTCTGCCTTCTACCATGCTGTTTCTGCCTTAGAGGCAGCTGATCCTGGACTGAGTCCCCCAAACCAAATCAAACCTCTCTCTCTTCAAGTTGTGAGTGTTGAGTATTTTGTCCTAGTTATGGGAAAGCTGACTACTACAGTTGGATTTCCTGGGAATAGACAGCAGTAGAGGTTCATATGCATGAGGTTTGTTGGAGAATATACATAGGAACTCTTGTAAGGAAGTGAGGAAAAGGAAGACCAAATGAAAACATCAGCTCTGGGCTGGGGAGGAGTTCTGCTTTGCCAAACTGCACTGAGGCAGGGCCCGCCTTGGCTAAAATTAAGGAGGAGCTGACCTGAGTCAGAGGGGCCGGTGTTTCACTGAGCCCGGGCTGCCCTTTCTCAGAAGAGTGCAGCTGTAACTCAGCAGCAGCCAGCTCATTTGGGAGCTGGAGAATGAGTACCTTAGTCATGAAGTGCTACAGTCACCACTGAAGTTC
>NW_022917606.1:0-275 GCF_012274545.1 Fukomys damarensis
GGAGATTTGCTTTCAGTGTTGAGAAGGTAATTTAATTTCTGTGCTGCCGGTTACCTGTAGTTTATGTTTCTAAAGAAAGGGTGCCGTGTGCGGATGCTTTCCACATCCCACATGCTGGAGTCTTCAGTCCCAGAAGACTTCAGTCTGTCAGTCGTGCCCACCTGTGAAAGTGTCCTCTGCCTGCAGACCTAGGATTGCACCACTATTTTCCTCTTGATGCAGCAACTGCTGTGCAGCCCCTATTGCAAAAGCTCTCTGTGGACACAGGGCACAGG
>NW_022917607.1:0-2649 GCF_012274545.1 Fukomys damarensis
ATGTGTGTAATTGATTTAATGCCAGGGACTCCATTCTTTACCAACCGTAGGCCTCCCTAGGCTTTGGTATCACTTTTGAAGCAAGTAATGGGAAAGATGAACAGAATGTTTTTCCATTCTCTGTCTCCTGGGACTACTAACAGTAGGAAAATTTTACCTCAACCACGGTCAGGGGCCGGAGAGCCTGTGGCAAACCCCAGTCCTCGCTCTGAGAAGCCCTGCAAGCAGGGGAAATGCATCCAGGTCCTGGTGGGCCTCAGTCTGCAATCTGCAGGATGGGGGTAACGGAACTGGCCTCCTAGAGTTGCAGTGGAGTCTGGACAGCTCAACACAGGCGAGGTTTGGCATGTTTCTGGCTCACAGTAAGCCCTCCGTACCATGAGCTTTCACTACCACCACCACCACCATCACCATCATTGGTATTACTATGCTAACTAATTATTAAATGAAGATATTTTCTCTATTTAGAAGAAAGAAAATGGAATAACAGAGCAAGAATGGCCCCTGTACCTTTCATGTGCATTTTTATTTCCGGAGTACAAACACACAAATAGCCAGTAAGAAATCCAAGTTCAAGTCCAGGTACCCCATCACCTCTCGGTGGCCGAGGACAAAGCTCCGTGGGCAAACACAAGGAGAGGCGTCGTGTGACCACCAGCAGCAGTTAACACATTTCAAGCTTGCCTGTGCCAGGTACCAGGCATTCTTCCATTTAGTTTCTAGGAAAGTCTCTGAGGTGATAAAATTATCCACGTTTTGCAGAGGGCATCAAACCAAGGCTCCACTCCAATATGCAGTCTTGTAACAATGAAAGAACAGAGGCCTCTGCCTGCAAACACCTCATACCATTGCCGGGTAAAAACAGAAATGAAAACACATTCAGCAGGGATACGGAACATATAATCAGGGCCATAGGAATTAAACGTTACACACACACAGCGGGGTTGCTGAGGAAACTAGAGATGGAATGGGAAAGTGTCAGAGGAGACTAATTTTGAACATTATTTAAAAGAGAAGAATTCCACTGTACTGTGAGAAAAGGAAGGCTTTCCATGTAGGAAAGGGTGTAATAAAAACGCATCTCCTGAGGGCTGAGGATTTAGCTCAGTGGTTCCGCTGCCTGCCTCGCAAGCAGAAGGACCCATGTTCAAGCCCTGGTACCTAAAAAATAAATAAAAAATAAAACAAACATCTCCTGAGTATACCTGACTCCAACAATTCATATTAGAAAAAAAAATGCCAAGAAGTTATACCGTTACTATTCAAATGAGAAAACCATAGCTAAGAGAGGTTAGTTAGTTCAGCCAAGATCACAGAGGGAGCGAGGAACAGAGCCAGGGAGGACCCCTGACTTTGGCGCAACGCTGAGAATAAACACACCAGGCAGGAATATAAAGACAATGTGCTTGAGTAGGAAATGGTTAATTCCAGGATGATTCTTTAAAAAGCCAGCTATAACCCGTAAAATCTGAACCAGCTCTGTGGATTGGACCGATGTCAAGTTCCCGGTACCCACTGATATGGAACCAGTTCCGCGGATGTTAAGACTGGGGCAGGTGGTGCAGGGTACACGGGACCTCCCACGCGTTTCCTTCAGCTATCTAGAAATCTGCAACACAAATCTGTAACAGTTGCATGTAACACAAAGGTGCTTCCTCTGAGGAGGGGTGGTGGCTGGCAGATCCGTGGGACACAAGTGAGAGCCCAGGGGCACCAGAGCCTCGCCTGTGCTGAGTGACGGACCAGCTCAGGGCGGCCCCAACAGGAGGGAGGGAGACAATCTGCCAACACTCAGGCTGAGCCTCAATCTAGGTTCCCCTGTGCCAAGGGCCACCCGGGTACATGAAGAGTTGTCAGACCCACTCAGTCTCAGGGCTCTCCGGGTGCACCGGACAGGCACAGCCAGGAAATAATCCACAAAGAGCCTGGCTGTGCCCCCAGAGACTCTGCTGAGGCCACAGCCACAGGCCAGGCTGTCCACAAGGTTTGCAGGGAAGGAGGATCTGGACAGAGCCTTGAAGGACGCGGGCCTGGCCGGGCGAGGGGAGTGGAAAGAGGCACTATGTCCAAAGGGGCACAAGTGGAAGTGACTCTGGAACCTCGCAGGCTCCTGGCCCCTCGGTCTCAGTGTTAGGTGGGCATCCAAGCAAACGTCTGGGCTGCTCAGATAATATTCACAGGCCATTTCTAAAGAATGACCCTCCCTGCTGTCCCTCCAGTGGGAATAGAACTGTAATGCAGACACTGCTTTGTATTTTACATCACAGAAAAACCTGCCTTCAAATTCAGCAACACGGGGACTACGGCCTCAGGTCACCCAAGCTCTCTGTCAATATCCCCGTCTGCGGGAGGGGAGTGGGCTCACAGTAGGCGCCACAGTTTGGGCTCCTTTGCCTATTCCTCTGCATGTTTCCTGCTGTTGAATTGTGGCGATTATCATTTCGAATGTGTGCTTCAGGTTCCAGAGGTAAGATCCACAATAACTCCTGAATCTTCTATACATTCTTTGGTATTTATCTTGTTTACATTTTCATGCCATTGAAAATAATGGCGGAGGGCTGGGGATTTAGCTTAGTGGTGCTGTGCCTGCCCTGCAAGCACAGGTCCTGAGTTTGATCCCTGGTACCAAAAAAAAAAAAAAAAAGTTGG
>NW_022917608.1:0-200 GCF_012274545.1 Fukomys damarensis
GGATTGCTTAATCCACATTTTGGAACTGCTATTGCTGTGCTTCAGGAAGAGGTGGAACTCATAGAGGAAGAATTAGAAGGACTATGGGCCCACAGCCAGTTGGCCTGTGATCCCCATTATGTCAATCTCTGTCTCATGCCGTTTTCCATTGTTAATCATTCCCAAAGGCTTTTAGAGTTATCTGCTTATATGCATGGTCC
>NW_022917609.1:0-265 GCF_012274545.1 Fukomys damarensis
AGAGCACCACTTGATACAACAATGTGCCAGCCAGATGTGGCTGAAGTACAGATGGTATAAGTTCAGTTACTTAGCTTTGGATTAATACAGTGTAGCTGTTCTTTAGGCTTAAAAAGTGGCTACTGGCCTGGGGAGAGTGGAAGAAAGTGTTTTTGAAAGCTGTCTACAGTGTGTGCTTGAATGAAGAGGGAAGGTGTTGAATGTTTGAGGCAGACGAAAAGGCTGTGGCCCTAATATTGTTATCATCTCTGTGGTTTGAATAAAA
>NW_022917610.1:0-208 GCF_012274545.1 Fukomys damarensis
GTACCATTTCTAACTGTTGCTTCTCCATCAGAATCCAAGCAATTCTCTGATTATGTACTCAAACGGTGAGTACCTTCTTGGTTGTCTTATGGTTAGTTGATATTCAGTATCATGTCCCTCTCCATGCAATCTTCTGATCCTGCTGTAAAAATTTACTATGAAAGCCAGACAAGTAAAATTACAAATTGTGGAGTATATTGAATTTACA
>NW_022917611.1:0-586 GCF_012274545.1 Fukomys damarensis
TTCAGCCTTTTGATGATAACCAATATAAACATTTTAACAACATATTTAACAAGGCATATCTTTTTATAATGCTATGAAAATTATTTGGGTGGCTCCCATTAGTGAACAAAGATCAGAATAAATTTTCTGAGCAGCTGCTTCTTTATTTACCAACAGGATTGCACCCAAGCTTACAAGTTTATATTTAATTATCTTTAAATTTTTTACTTAACGTATAAAACCAGGGTGTAGAAATCAACAATCTACTTATATTTGATGTCATTTTGATCAAAAATATAATCAGACACTTTTGAACATTTAGACAGACAAACATATAAGACAATTTAAACTAGAGTGCACTCAGATGGTTTTGGCCAATTGAATTATAAAATCTTTTAGTTATGACTAGTCAAGACTTTTGCAGGTCAAAGTTAACAGAGATCTCATAGAATTAGGGTTAAAGGAATAAAAGCTGCTCTCGACTGTAAATATAAGCCTTTTATAATAAACTTGAAACCAACAAGCAAGGATACTTTTTTTGTTGTTGTTGTTAAATAATTTTTACATACCTTCTCTACATAGGCCTTTTGGTTTTGTATATCTTTCT
>NW_022917612.1:0-733 GCF_012274545.1 Fukomys damarensis
GCAAAAACTGCATAGACACTGGGATGTCTCAAGTAGCTCATGAAAAGTATAGGAATAAAACTTCAGAAGTGCAAAGATAAGACTTAGCCTTAGCAATCACTGAAATCAATTGTTCAATATCACAGGACTGCCTTCCACTTTCTCTGATTTATTCTTCCCTGTATATCTACTTCATTCTACCTACGAGCTAGATTTTTCTGCACAGCAGGGAACTTCAAATTTTACATTTTGTTGCACCTGACATCAAAAAGTAATAACTATGGTATTGATGGCCCAACATGCTGCAATCCTAGAAAAGATCTCTGTTTAAATTAGGTGACCATTATGAAACTAATGAAACACAGTTAAGCGAGTAGGATCTATAGCAAAATATAGCTGTTATACCAACTACAGAATAATACTCCTAGGAATAGTAAAGGTACAAATTAGACAATTTAACAGGTATCAACCATCTTGCAGGTATGTTGATAATGTTGCAGAGATATCAGTGCATAACATTTCTATTTCTGAGAGGCATATACTGATGCTATTCCTTTACAAAACATGACGTAGCATATTCCAAACTGCTCTCATGAGATTTTCAGTGACATAAGTTTCTACCTCTATCCTACTGTACACTACTAGGCTATGAAGAAGGACATTTGACTCAGACCTAACCAAAGGTAGTGTCAAGTTTATTTCCCTGAAAACAGCAATCATCTCAGAAGTGAACATATGTCTAAAGGATAACTGA
>NW_022917613.1:0-229 GCF_012274545.1 Fukomys damarensis
AGGATGCTAATTAAGAATATAGACTGAAAAACTAAGATCAGGAGGCTTCATTTAGTAAAAAAATCATCAGCCATTGGATAAGAAGCCCTGTGTATTACACTCTCTTTACAAAAAAGGTCTACATTTTGTCCATGTCCTGAGACTTTGCAAGACATCAAAATTAATTGCTGTGATGCATCCTATGATGTAACAAAGCAGCCAAACATTCAGGGTGTGACATGAGTACTGT
>NW_022917614.1:0-418 GCF_012274545.1 Fukomys damarensis
GGGACAGGGCTGCTGGATGTTTGTATTTCTCAGGATGCTACTGTCCTTTGTCTATGTTGTAACAAGTTACAGTTCTAACAGAATGCACGGCCTCCCCTCAGCCCATTCTCCTTGGTTTTCCGTGGAGCCCAGGACATGCTCAGGTCTGCAGACACCCAACCTCTCTATGAAGCGGTGTAGCATTTGTGTATAACCAATGCATGCTCTCTGGCATAAATCATTACTGGATTACTCAACACCTAATGCACTGTAAATGCTATGTGAATAGGGAATAATGACAAGAAAAACAGACTTCATATCATTAGCACAGACAGGTTTCCTTTTCAGGTCTTTTCTTCTCTCTGTGGTTGGTGCCTCTCATTTGTGGCTCTCTGGGCCATTGGAGTCCTTTGCTCAGGTGGCATTGTGAAGGCCATGT
>NW_022917615.1:0-232 GCF_012274545.1 Fukomys damarensis
TTTTTAGCTTTAGTTCCCACCAGGTATGGAGCCTGGGAGGGCGTTTGCAGCTGTAACCAGGCAACATCTTCTCAGCTGAAATGCTCATAGGCAGGAGAACACAAAGTGGCTGGTGGTGGGAAACACTTTTCTCTGGCCTTTCTTAGGCTATGAGCCTTGAGGAAGGGGCGAAAGCCAGAACCAGGATATTGCTCAGGACTGCTCCAGTAAGCCCCTGTGGGCTGGGAGTGGT
>NW_022917616.1:0-223 GCF_012274545.1 Fukomys damarensis
AAATTATTTTTGATTCAAGGTCTCTTGCTTAATTGCCCAGGCTGACCTTGAACTTCTGATCCTGCTGCCTTTGCCTCCCAAGTACCTGGAATTACAGGTGTGCACCATCACACCCCGTGATAATAATCAAGGCCCAAAAGAGTAAAAAAAACAAAGCCAGGGCAACACAGTTGCTGCCGAAGTCCAGTTAAGGACCTTGAGATTAGTTCTAGAAGAAAAGAAA
>NW_022917617.1:0-267 GCF_012274545.1 Fukomys damarensis
GAAATTAATAAGTCACACATGCAAATGTTTAATAGTTTCCCTTGTGTGATAAACTATGTGTAAATAAGAATCAAAATGTATAATTGATATTGTGTAATAGGAAAATGTGTCTAATGGTGTAGGGGAAGTGGGAGGGGTAGGGAAAAGATAAGAAGGGAAAAGAAAAAATAAGATAAAAGGAAAAAAATGGAAACAAAGTCTCTGTAAATAGGGAAGGGTGGAGGGGGTGAAGGGAGTGCCCAGGAATGGGGAAAAAGTAAGAACCAA
>NW_022917618.1:0-212 GCF_012274545.1 Fukomys damarensis
CATCACTCTGCCAGCTATGTAGCAGTCCTGTGAGGACTGGTCAGCCAACAGGGCTCTTGCTGGATCCTGAGTGACACCTTGTGGATGATTTAAGAATTGGTAGGCATGTCAAAATCCTTGCTCACGGAAAAGGCATACAGAGTTCTGGTGAGTAGTGCTAAGCATGGAGCAAGTCTGCCCTCAGTGCAGCTTATAGGCAGGGCTCCCATGAA
>NW_022917619.1:0-370 GCF_012274545.1 Fukomys damarensis
TCTCTGCTTGGCTTACAACACAAATCCAGGCCTCAGTTCCAGGGGGAGATATACCGACGTGCTACATCTTTCTAGAGGACGTCAGTAACACCTTGCTAGTTTTGAATAGCTCTTTGCATTTCGGAGATGCTGGGATATGTCAGTGTTGATCTCTCCTTAGGGATCCGCGTTCATCTGCCTTCACATTCTCTCCCAGTAGGAGAGGTGCCCTCCTGGACTGGACAGTCTCTCCGAGTGTGGAGGATCTGGGAGCTGGTCTGGTCCCGTGCTCTGCCTATGCTCACCTTCTGTACTGTACACTGCCCCCACTTCTCTCAAAGTGGCTCAGTTTGGTTTTGACAGCTTTAGTTGCCACAGTATTTGCCACCTG
>NW_022917620.1:0-206 GCF_012274545.1 Fukomys damarensis
TGACTAAACCCACACAGCAACTGAAAAATCTAAAGACTTAGCACGAAATAACACGAGCTAAAGGGCCGCGTGGGCTTTCCTATGCGGTAATTCCAAATCACTGAAAGAGCAAACTAAATGCTAATAGGAAACCAGAAGCTCTACTGAAATGGGAAAGGGACCAAGAGATGGAGGAAAGAGGGAAGGTAAGGGAATGAAAAAAGAAT
>NW_022917621.1:0-207 GCF_012274545.1 Fukomys damarensis
TAATAGAAAAAAAGGTCTAAATGTGCAGGGAAAATGAAAAGGTAAGAAGGGAAAAGAAAAATAAGAGAAAAGGAAAAAATGGAAACAAAGTCTTTGTAAATAGGGAAGGGTGGAAGAGATGAAGGGAGGGCAGGGTTATGGGGAAAAAATAAGAAGCAAGATATGTCATGTACAGGTACAAGTTCCCAATGATGAATGTAACTGTAC
>NW_022917622.1:0-578 GCF_012274545.1 Fukomys damarensis
AAAAGGAATACAGTTGTACATCTCATAAGATGTGGATCTCACTGGTAAACTCACACAGGTGCATCACCTTTCTCTGTGGAGTGCTGCACATTCATGAAAGTGACCGCTTTCACTTTAAAAGGCTAAGCGGAGAGAGAAGCTCTTTCCCAGGGAATAATGCACTTTAAACCACAAAAGCCCTCTGCAAAGTGCGTTTGTCTTCTAATGTCAAACTGAACTTATCCCCAAGTATACAGAGTTCTGGAGGCTTGTGTGCACTCACAGCTGCTAGGCACTCTCTTAGGCCTGAAGGGCTTCTCTGCTAAAAGTGCCTCGCAACAGTGTCTCTATCTGTGCCAGGCAGAGACCTACAAACAACAGTTGTACCACATAAGATGTTGACTTCACTGATAAACTCACAGAGTTGCAGCAAATTCCTCTGTGGAGTACTTCACGTGCATGAAACTCACCGAATTCGCTTTAAATGGCTAAGAGGCGAGAGATGCTGTTTCCCGGGGAAAACTGCACTTTAAACATCAGAAGCCTTCTGCAAAGTGAGTTTGTGTTCTAACGTCAAACTGAACCTATCCCCAAGTATA
>NW_022917623.1:0-1342 GCF_012274545.1 Fukomys damarensis
AAAAAAAAAAAAAAAAAAAGTTTTACCAACACCCGGAAAAATCATTTTACAGAAGAACAAATCTATTCTTTTGTTGAGATCTTTTCCTATTATGGTGGGCAATATTTTCTTAAACAGTAAATGCCTGTTTGCTTGTTTGTAGACAGCGAAGGAAGGGAAGGTGGGTAAAGAGGGAAGAATAACAAACTCTGACCCTCCAATAAGAATCCTATATTTTTTTATACTGAAATCCTCTTGAAGAAAAGATGCAAAATTGAATAATGTGACTCACGATCTGAGATACTCTCAGCCCTCACGGAGAAGTAGCCCATGACGTACGGCCCTAAGATCATTACACAATGTCTCTTGCTCATACTCTCTTATGATTATGTTCTTGAGTAGCTTTGCTTTATTATTGTTCGGAGAAGGGATTTTTCTCAGAGGCAACTCTATCCAGAAATGAATGTTAAAATAGTGGTAGGTTAAAGGTTTTAAATATTTGAGTGTTAAGTAACTTTTTTATTTTTCTTGTTCACTCTCTTCCTCTCCCTCCCTTCTCCTCTTTCCCTCCCTCTCTCGCTCTTCTATGTGAATATAAATAGAATATACAGACACATACACAGAGACATACACATATAGATGCATACACACAAGATGTGCTTTTTCTTTCTTATTGGTAGCATATTAGTATCAGTGTCTTCTGCTGTGCCGGTAACATTTTCCACATGAGCAGAAAATGCAGAGAAGCACGTGTGGTAGACAGAACGCAGCCTCCTCACCTACCACCACCACTGTTACACCAAAAGGTTACAACATGACCCTTGCTATTCTACGTGGCTAAAGGGACTTTGCAGATGTGATTAAATTAAAAATTGTGCAATGAGATGATTATTCTTCATTACCAGTGATGGCCAAATTTAATAAAAATTAAATAGATGTTAGAGGGAAGGAGGTCAAAAAGCCATTGCTGACTTTGAAGAAGGAAGAAGGAGTTACTTTCGCATAATCCAGTCCACCTCAGACCTGAGGTCTGTATAAATGTCTTGTAATGAATTTGTGTTGTTCTAAAGCATCAAGTCTGTGGCCATTTATTATGGAACCGATAGAAGCCTAACGTGGTCCATGACTTGTCCAGGATTGTGTATTAAAAGCACACACAACGTTTCAAATCTGTGAATCACTTACCTAGGGTTCTCCTAAAATATGTGTTTAAACATTGACAGAATTGTATATTCTATTTACTTATATGTAAAACATAGGAAAAAAGTTATGGAAAACTTTATAAATAACAATATATGCTTAATTGTTTCTATTTTATCTATTTGAAAGCACTGCTTACCCAAGGAAAAGTACAATGATACTG
>NW_022917624.1:0-574 GCF_012274545.1 Fukomys damarensis
AAAAAAAAAATAGCTGAAACACTGCACAGAGAGTGAAATGGTGAGTTTACTCCGTTCCTAAAATCTAGCTCTAAATCTATTCACTAGCCGATCAGTACCCATTATAGATAGACCACAATTTTCAAGTGCATGGAAAACCACAGAACATCCCGATTAAAAAAAAAGTCAATGCTATCAGCTTTCTTCTGTAAATTATGTGCTACGTGAATCCATTACATATCAGGCTCACGAATCCTAACTCTAACAGCAACCCAGAACAGAATTGGGAAGGACACCCAGGGCGGTAATGGAAATCCTGCACTTTGGCTATCACTAAGGTGCAATCTCAAGTTGATACAAACTAGGAAACCCAGACACCAATAGTCAGGTAGAGAAATTCACGCAATCACTACCTATTGTATCAAGGTATCAATGTTCAGGTCCGAGGGAAAACCACAGTACATCTTAACTTCACAAAAGTCACTGCACTCACCTTACCTCTCACGCCCAAAATGTCTGCTGTGTAAATTCTTTCCGTGTCGTGCTCACCTGTCCTAACCCTAACCCTAACCCACCACCTGATTCCTACCTTCCC
>NW_022917625.1:0-277 GCF_012274545.1 Fukomys damarensis
ATTTTTATTTTTTATTTTTTTTCCATGTATACAGGGGTAACACATCGTACTAAATATGTAAGGCCATATCTACCTGGGTTTGATTATAGAAACTAATAAAGTATTCTCTAAATAATGAAAAAAAGAATAAGATAAGACTATAAGAGCAATAAGCAATTTAAATATGTTCAGGGACCATTTTCATCGCCAGAATTAAGGATTATTTTAATGTTTTATCATTGCCTGTTCTCTTTTACTTTCCTTTTTAGTTTTATTTTAGGATTCCCTATTTTTAATG
>NW_022917626.1:0-227 GCF_012274545.1 Fukomys damarensis
GGGGGAGGGAGATGTGGACGAATGGATTTGAGGCTCCAGGCATAAAATCAAAATCAATTGTCAATGATGGACAGTGGGGCCTTGGGGAGAAGGATGAGTGAAAAATGACTTGTGCCTTTCAGGTCTGTTCAGATGGTGGAGCATTCATTGAGATAAGGGATATGGAAGAATCTGGGGCTGTAACAAAGGGTGGTCATCTTGAGCTCTGCACTCTCTTATTTTTAGTT
>NW_022917627.1:0-219 GCF_012274545.1 Fukomys damarensis
CCCTCTGCTGGGTATCTTTCCAAAACAATTAAAAGAATCATATCACAGTGATATATGAGCACCCATGTCTATAGCAGCAAAGTTTGTAATAGCTAAAACTTGGAAACAGCCACTTTCTCATCATTTGGAGACTGGATAAAGAAGATGTGGTTTTTATTTAAGATGGAATACTACTCAGCCATAAAGAATGAGAAATTAGAGTCATTCATAGGAAAATGG
>NW_022917628.1:0-331 GCF_012274545.1 Fukomys damarensis
TATGTTTTAGACACATGAGTCCTTTGTGTGGATGGGCAAAGTGGAAAGGCCCAGGCAAGGACAGCTGCTCACTTCCCTTCTGGGTCAGGAAGCAGCGCTCACAGGGATGAACTGTGACCATCCGCTGAACACAGATCAACCAGAAACAGAGGAAGCAGAAGTAAGACAAAGGCCCAGATCCCGGAGATCAATGTGGGAGAAGAAACTTGGAGATCAGACAAAACACACACACAGGTATTACGCACAGGTATCCACGCACAAAACACACGCACAGATGTTACACAAAGGGGATGCGTCTGCTGGGCTGGACTGCAGTCTGTGGGGTCTGCAC
>NW_022917629.1:0-298 GCF_012274545.1 Fukomys damarensis
GTAGCCTAAGAGCTCTAACCTGACGGAGCAGTGACAAGGATGAAAAATAGAGACAAAGAAAGAGGTTAAAATCTGGAGGGCAAGAGGGATCCTTTCTCCTTTTAAAACTGGGCCCAAAATGACTGACATACTTTGGTTTTATTCCACAGGGTTCATGTGTCTCCCACCTTCCACAGTACTTTGCTGAGAAAACAACTGAAGCACAGGTGTTTTTACTTGTTCCTTCAGCCTGTTGCGGCACTTGCACTCCCTCTTCTCAGAACTCACCATGGAGGCCAATTAGGACTCAATCGTCCCA
>NW_022917630.1:0-555 GCF_012274545.1 Fukomys damarensis
CTCTGCAGAGTGCATTTCTGTTCTAACTTCAAACTGAACCTATCCCCAAGTATAAAGATTTCTGGAGGCTTTTGTGCACTCAACAGCTGCTAGGAACTCTTTATGCCTTAAGGGCTTTTCTGGTAAAGTGCCTCAAATCAGTGCTTCAATCTTTGCCAGGCAGAGACTTACAAAGAAAAAGGAATGCAGCTGTACTCCATATAAGGTGTGCACATCACTGATAAACTCACAGAGTTGCAGCACTTTTCTGTGTGGAATACTTCAAATTCAGGGAACTAACCAATTTGGTTTCAAAGGGCTAAGCTTTGAATGAAGCTGTTTCCTGGGGGAAACTGCAGTTCGAACCGCAGAAGCACTCTGCATAGTGCGTTTGTGCTCTAACCTCAAACTGAACCTATATCCAACTATACAGAATTCTGGAGAGTTCTGAGCCCTCAGAGCAGCTACGCACTCACTTAGGCCTTAAGGGATTTTCTGATAGTAAAGCCTCATAACTGTGTTTCAATCTCTGCTAGGCAGAGACCTACAAACAAAAAGGAATGCAGTTGTACTCCA
>NW_022917631.1:0-433 GCF_012274545.1 Fukomys damarensis
AACATAACGTTAAGTGAAATAACTCAGACATACAAGCTTGAATACTATGTGATTTCTCTCATACGACAAATAACAAAGTATGCATAAAGTATAGACTAAAATAAAAGACAGTTAAATGGAAAGAGAGAGATAGATTTTTGTACATAGGAAGGGGACCAGGAAATGGAGGGAAAGGGGCTGTAGCAAAGATTTAAGATGTGTCACGTACATGTACCAAATTTCCACAGTGAAGGAGTCATTATATATTGCAGACATATATTTAGAACAATAGCTTGGTTTCATGGAGTACTTTATATTTCCCGAGTGCTGTCACACGCATCATCTCATTTGACCTTCACAATAACAAGAATTTAGCTTCAAAGTGAGCAACGAATCTGTCCCAAAATGTGCAGTTAATTGCAGATGAAGAACACATTTCTCCTGAGCCTAGTCA
>NW_022917632.1:0-1092 GCF_012274545.1 Fukomys damarensis
TTAAGACTTACATATACTTAACTATGGAAAGAGGTCAGTGGTTTCAGGTAGTTAGGGCCATAGGTTCTAGGGAAAAGGCATCAGTTGGACATAGACAATGTTGAACGCTCTTTTAGGATACTGCAATTGTTAGAGACTTTGCTTTGATTACTTTACTCTAGCAAATATGTTTTATGTAAAGTACTCAGGCATTGCAAATCAGTCCAGGTTTAAAATGCTCCAGAATTATGTATTAGAGCTCTTTGACACGTGTGCAAACCCAATTCAATACATCTTCATTGAACACCTATAGGGTTCTTTGGTAGGAATGGTATATAGAATATATACTTACAAATATCTATTGAAAAGTGATTATACATACCACTGTGAAACTCAATTCCTCTCTGGTCTACCCGCTAGTATTTCACACAACTGTTATCAGCATAGCAATTGCTGCACTGGCAAATAAGTCGATGTTACAGATGACAGAATTACAGGTTTTCTCAAGAACTATGAGTGAATGAATGTTACAGTGTTATTGGAAGGTAGAAAGTTTTACTAAGACATAGATTCATTGGTATGAATTAAACATTGTTGCATAAACATGCATATATTCCTTTAGAGGTTCACAGTCCTACAAGAACTTGAGTAGTTATAGAGAAATCTTGATCACGCAGGGTACAGGGTAGAGATGTGGCTGTGGGCTTTTATTTGGGAGGCATGGAACTCTGGGATTAATTTCATAAGACAACTGAGGATGAATTCAACGAAACTCCAAACAGAAAGTCTGTGGTTATGTTCACCCAGTGGTGGGATCAGATTGAGAAAGCTGAGAAATCAAACATTTTGGGGATCAACTAGCTCCAGAAATCAAGGTTAGGCAAGGTAAGAATGCAAGGAGAAATGTAAGTCAAGATAATGGCCTTGCCATTGGAATACAGATATGGGCTTGATTTGAGGAGTAAAATAAATGTTTGTTCTATGGTTTCTCTTAAGGCTGGATGTTTATTATTGTGCAGAGTGTATAATGCTTTTGGTGATGACTGTCATACTAATGACAGTAGCTACCATTTATTGGGAACCAAGCACTCTTACTTCAACAAAGAGTTTTAG
>NW_022917633.1:0-283 GCF_012274545.1 Fukomys damarensis
GGTTTGTACATATTTTATACTATGAACAAAACAAGGACAGTACATATATATTCACTTTCACCTTATATAGTAATTTTATTTATTAATGTCAAAAAGTAAAATCTTGTGAATAAACTCACATGAAGGTATTTAGAGCATAAATTAATGATTGTTGCCCTACAATATGAACATACCATTATTTTTATCTTCTTTAATTATTTTGATAGGCTTTTCATTGGGCTCCATATTTTACCACAGTGAAAAATTATCTGAACTTCATGAATTCTCTCACCAATATACTCAT
>NW_022917634.1:0-249 GCF_012274545.1 Fukomys damarensis
CCACAAAATTTTGTTCTCTTTTCATAGACTCTGCATCAGGTGATAAACACGACTGTGTCCACCCGCTCCCAATAAATCTTAAACCAAATTAAATTTTTAAACTGAGGTACCACTGTACTTGTGGCATGTTATGGTCTATATATAAATGTCCCCCAAAGCCTCATGTGCTTTGGGTTGCTCTTTGGAGTCCTGATTGGATCATGGATGTGTGATACTCATCCCTTGATTGTTGTTGAACCTCTACATCAT
>NW_022917635.1:0-204 GCF_012274545.1 Fukomys damarensis
CAAAAAGCCTAGAAAATAAATCTCCGTGTGCCATTCTCAAAGCCGGGGGAAGGAGCAGCGTGCATTAGCTTCGCCTGCTGACTCTGGATGAGGAGCAGTCACTGGGTGCGGCCAGGTGGACAGGTGGAGGCGGGAGGCGCCTGTGCGGTCCGCAGGGTGCTTACTGTGCTTGGGTGACTTTCAGGCCGCAGCGCGTTTGTCATT
>NW_022917636.1:0-546 GCF_012274545.1 Fukomys damarensis
AAGGGTGTGCTCACTGTGTGGCCAAATGGTGTTCATGGGAGCCCTGCCTATAAGCTGCACTGAAGGCAGATTTGCTGTGTGCTTAGCACTACTCGCCAGAACTGTATGACCTTTCCATGGGGCAAGGATTTTTACGTGCCTACCGATTCTTAAACCATCCACAAGGTGGTGCTCAGGACCTGGCAAGAGTACTGTTGGCTGACCAGTCCTCAGAGGACTGCTGCATAGCTGGCAGAGTGATGACATGTGGACTGCATTGCCAACCACTCCATAAGCAGTCTGCTGTAGTCAAGCTAGGCAGTTCCAGCATGTGCCTAAAGATTCACTAAAGATTAGGTGAATGCAGCACAATAGGAGTGAGGGCTGTCTGTGTTATTTACCAGGTCCTCAGTGGTCTGTGGGAGTCAAAACAGTGCAAATTCAGGCTCACTGCATAGCTTTCTACTGTATATTTGTCTGCTGAATGATATCTTTGGCAACACAGGCTGACTGCATGGCTAGGCCCTGCTCATTTCTCCACAGGTTGTAGTCTGAAATGATGGCAGG
>NW_022917637.1:0-239 GCF_012274545.1 Fukomys damarensis
GAGCAACTGCCAGCCTATCACTCACCGGAATCCTATCACCAGCGCTAACAGGAACCCTCACCCGAGAGGAGGGAGTTCGACTCTGACATCGTTCCTCAGCCTGGACGTCCAACTAACTCCAACGCAAGCCATCCAGCGCTCAGGGCACTACTCAGGGAGGAAAATGGGGGGCCTATTCCGTCCCCGAAATCAAGCAATGACCCTCCTCGCGGGCTCGTCGCTGCCCATTCTAGTGATGC
>NW_022917638.1:0-313 GCF_012274545.1 Fukomys damarensis
AATAACTGGTAAGGAATATGAAAGGAAGAAACCTACAACTCCATGATATTTTTGCACTGAAAAGCAACCAAAATAGTTGAAACTCCCTAGTTTCTCACTTAAATTTCTAGATGTATCTGCACTAATCAATAAAGATGTTTTAAGGGAAAGGAGAGAATTTGTTCAATTTTGGATATATTTAGCATGAAATATCTCCAGGTGTAAGAGATGGTAAGCTCTTGTTCAGTCTGCTCGAGGGTATAATTCTCAGTGGAATTTTTAACTTCATCTCATCCTGTTTCTCTTTCTTTTCAACTAATGAGTGTTATAATTT
>NW_022917639.1:0-217 GCF_012274545.1 Fukomys damarensis
GGAAAAGTAAATAACCAAATTACTTATGCATTTCCTATCTAGGCCTAAAGTCAATGTAAGTTACCTAAAAAAAGCAATCTAGTTTCATTTGATTTGTCCTCTGTGCACTTGGTATGTTAAATTTTATAAAGTGATTTTCTAGGCCACTGCTGGCAAATAACTAACCCAATTGACAAACTACTTAAAATAGTGAAGTAGTGATCCCAAACTTGGTGCT
>NW_022917640.1:0-570 GCF_012274545.1 Fukomys damarensis
GCATGTGCCACTGCACCCATCTTCAACACCCAGTTTAAATGGATGGAGCTCCATTCTGTGCTGTAAGGAGGACACTGCCACCTAGTGATGCATCTATTAACTGAATCCTGTGAGGAGGACACTGAGAGGCCAACAGCCTGAGGATCTAATGAAAAACACCTGGTGACTGGCAAAGCGATTTATTGTCATAAAGCTTCAGAGAACAAGTCAGAATCCTGACCAGTAATCCAAACTGCATTCTCCTGAACATGCCGCTTGGTGAAGGAGACAACAAAAGTACAAAGAGAATGAGATAATTTGTGTGGATCATGACAGACCTGAGACTAGAACTCCAGATACTAACCTGGGGAACAGAGGGAGCTGGACAGCTCAGAGGGATTCTCTCAGGCAATAGCCAAGGGCAAGAAGGGCATGGCAGTAAGCTGACATCAATGACAGAGATGGCACCCAAAGCATGGTTAGGTCTCAGTAACGAAAAAGACTTAAACCCTTAGCAGCCACTTTTTTTTTTCGAGACAGGGTCTCACTATGTAATTGAGACTAACCTGGAACTCACTGTGTAGCTGGTCT
>NW_022917641.1:0-218 GCF_012274545.1 Fukomys damarensis
GTCCCACCCCACCTTGCAGCTTCTGGGCTTTTTGGATGTGCAGAGCTACCCAGAATCCATTTCCCCTCAGGTATAACTCTCCCCTCAGGTGGTTCACTGGAGTGGAAGGAGTAAGCTACCTGTGCCCTTAGCTGCAGGTCGTTTTATTATCCTGATATTGAGTAAGGTGAAAGCTGCCTGAGGATAGAGCTCATACATAAAGAAGCAGAGCTGCAAAG
>NW_022917642.1:0-528 GCF_012274545.1 Fukomys damarensis
ATTTCTCTGTGGAGTACTTCACATTCATGTAATTGACCGCTTTCGCTTTAAACGGCTAAGAGGTGAGAGAAGCTGTTTCGCGGGGAATACAGCACTTTAAACCGCAGAAGCCCACTGCAAAGTGCGTTTGTGTTCTAACGTCAAACTGAACCTATCCCCAAGTATACAGAGTTCTGGAGGCTTGTGTGCACTCAGAGCTGCTACGCACTCTCTTAGGACTGAAGGGCTTCTCTGCTAAAAGTGCCTCACAACAGTGTTTCAATCTCTGCCAGGCAGAGACCTACAAACCAAACGGAATACAGTTGTACTTATCGCATAAGATGTGGACTTCACTGGCAAACTCACACAGGTGCAGCACCTTTCTCTGTGGAGTGCTTCACATTCATGAAACTGACCGCTTTCGCTTTAGACGGCTAAGAAGCAAGAGAAGCTGTTTCCCAGGGAATACTGCACTTTAAACCGCATAAGCCCACTGCAAACTGCGTTTGTGTTCTAACGTCAAACTGAACCTATCCCCAAGTATACAGA
>NW_022917643.1:0-796 GCF_012274545.1 Fukomys damarensis
CAGTGGGCTGCTGTGAGGTGATGAGGCCAGCGCTCCAGACTACAGACCTTCACATCCTACACCTGACACTACCTGACCAACCATGGAGGAGTCACCTTGCATTTCTGCATCCATAGCCTCCTCTGACAGATAGGATGGAAATGCCTTCTCTGTGCATCCTCTCAACCGAGGAACAGAGAGAAGGCCAGACAAGTTTGCACAAGAGCAAGCACTTGGAGACCAGAAGGTATAGAGCAATAGGAAGTGATGGATTGTCAGCCTGTAAGTGTGCATGGTGGGATATGCCCAAGGGCCAGAGCCCCCAGGAAACCATTTTTCAGTTCTACTCGTTACCCTGCCCAGCTATGGGGTCTCCTCTTAGGTAACAAATTCATTCCCTGGATCTCACAGATCAAACCAAGTGGCTGCAGCAATACTGGTCTCCCCTTCCATCACGGGAGAGCAGTAATTTTCATCTTGATGGTGTATGGGGCAACTTTACACAAAACCAAATCTAGCTCCTGCCCTCCCACAACATATGGTGGTGGTGGAGCTTGAGGATGGGCCAGTGTAGCTGGAGAACTGTCCTCCTCTTAGCACACATACAGTCTTCATCCCATTTAAGGCGCAACCCCACAAAAGACACAATGGGAGAGGAGCAGGGATTGGTGAGGAGATCTGATTTTGACTGCCCTTTCCCTCCACTATGAGTTTGCATAAAAGGAAGCACTTGGAGACTGGAAGGCACAGGGCATGGGCATTGTATGAAACCAGAGATTAGCAAACCTGTTGGAGCTTCATACCTGGATTGAGGAGG
>NW_022917644.1:0-203 GCF_012274545.1 Fukomys damarensis
ATTTTATAATATGAATGTACACAAATATGATTGTATAGTTCATCTTTGTAATCACATATTTATTAAAAATATATTTAATAATATGCTCTTTCAAAATAAACACTGGATAGTTTATTTGGTTTACAATTTCCATTTATGAAATCCACAGAAACTTTATTGCTGATGGTAATCTGTATTTTTCTTACCTTTAAAATTATCAATCA
>NW_022917645.1:0-233 GCF_012274545.1 Fukomys damarensis
TCTGATCCTTGTTTTATCCATCTGCAAAGTGGGGATAATAGTCACCTTTCAAGATCCGAGGAAGGATGAGGAGGAATGTTGTGGAGCACCTAGTCAGAACACAATGAGCACTAGATAAGTGCTAGCGGATAGCATTCTCCTCCTCCTCCTCCTCCTCCTCCTCCTCATCGTCATCATCATCACCCCATCATACCTTCTTGGTATCCCTATCATGAAGTATAAAATTACTATAA
>NW_022917646.1:0-224 GCF_012274545.1 Fukomys damarensis
GTGCTGCACGCCTGTAATCCCAGCACTTGGGAGGCTGAGGCAGGAGGATCATCATTAGTTTGAGGCCAGCCTGGGCTACAAAGTGAGACTTTGTCTCAAAACAAAACAAAACAAAAAAACAAAACCAAATTGAAGAGAGAAAATAATGATTTTTTTTTTGTTTGTTTTTGTGTTTTGAGACAGGATCTCACTATGTAGTTGAGACTGACCTGGAACTCACTATG
>NW_022917647.1:0-200 GCF_012274545.1 Fukomys damarensis
TGCTTTCTTTATGTCATTAATCATCTTCTAAATCTTTTTTAACTATTCCCATTCACTAGAAGACCTTTGAGGGCAGGAAATATAACCAGATTGTTCTATTTTTATGACCGTGTCCCCAGGACCTAGAAGAATGACTCGTAAGAGTTGACACTCAACAAATATTTATGGGCTGAGTGATATTAGCTTTTACATAGGAGTCG
>NW_022917648.1:0-385 GCF_012274545.1 Fukomys damarensis
TGGATAAGAAAATTAGTTTCTTGGAAGGCTTCAGAGTAGAGGATTGGATAAGAAGTTAAGCCTTTCCTTTTTATTTCCAATACATGATTTTAGGGAATAAACTTATTTGAACGTTTCATCCTCAATAAGCCTATAACACTCTAGATATACTGGTTTTGGAGAAAAGAAGCCACAAGGCATGAGTTTTTGTAGGTGTTAGCTAGACTTTTAGGTTGCCTGTCTTTGATAATCAGGGAAATTGCTTGTAATTTTAAGTGGGCCGATTTTATAGACAAACACAGTTTTTGAAGTGAAGTATAGGGCAAAGGTTACATGAGGGGGCGTGCATGTCATTACATGTGTAGTGATTCAATAAAATGACACAAAATGAACAATAAAAATAAAG
>NW_022917649.1:0-424 GCF_012274545.1 Fukomys damarensis
CAGTTACTTGTTGATCTGAGATCTTTCTTCTTTGATCCTCATGAGTTCCCGTTCTCCATCTCTTGTCTTCTTGCTTGTCGTATTTTCATCTAAAACCCACAGGCCTGTGACTTATATTCTTTGACAACCGGGACCGCCTCGTGTTTTTGAAATCTCCTTCAGCAGCAGTAGAATAGCAAACAGCCGTTTACCTTTATTTGAAGTTCTTGACACTTGGCTTTGTACTTGACCCACACTCACTGAGATCCGGACAATTGACCGGTGAAACACGTTCCGACCTTGTGACGCTCATCTCCGGGGGAACTCAATCCTCATTTCCAGAGTGCATTGAAGGATCACCTTTCAGGACCTACGACACAGAACTTCCGATCTAAGGGAGAAAAGAAGCAGCAACTGTTACTGGCTGTGCTTCTTAGCACGTTCA
>NW_022917650.1:0-213 GCF_012274545.1 Fukomys damarensis
GAGCCATTCTACATAATTTGGGGGAAAATCATTTCATAATTAAATTATGATTAGGGCTGACTGGGGCCTAATGTCCTTGCCCATGAGCCAGCTGTAGTACGTGGAAACATAACTCTGTTTTGTCTTCATCACAGCTGAGGCCTCAGTGGTCCCGTGATGCTATGACACTCAGGGGCAAGGTTACATCAGCTGCAGACATACATCCTGGTTCTT
>NW_022917651.1:0-208 GCF_012274545.1 Fukomys damarensis
CACTTTGCAGAGGGCTTCTGCGGTTTAAAGTGCAGTTTTCCCCGGGAAACAGCTTCTCTCGTGTCTTAGCCATTGAAAGCGAAAGCAGTCAGTTTCAAGAATGTGAAGTGCTCCATAGAGAAAGGTGCATCAACTCTGTGAGTTTACCAGTGAAATCCACCTCTTATGTGGAGTACAACTGTATTGCTTTTGGTTTTTAGGTTTCTGC
>NW_022917652.1:0-200 GCF_012274545.1 Fukomys damarensis
GGGGAAATCTATAGTATTCTATGACCTCATATTTAACATGAAGAGACTAGAAAATAAAAGCAGAAGAGACTAGAAAATAAAAAGAATCATTTTGAAAACATCATTATAGAGACGATGGCCAGGGATTTAGCTCAGTGGTTCTGGTGCCTGCCTCACAAGCGCAAGGACCCGAGTTCAATCCCCGATACAAAAAAAAAAAA
>NW_022917653.1:0-267 GCF_012274545.1 Fukomys damarensis
CACAGGATCCCTTGCCTCTGTGCTTCCTTCTCCAGATGTCTCCTGGTTCAAGGGCCGCCAGCCTGCCTCGGCCCGGACAGGGGTGACGGTTTCCGCTGATGGCAGAGGTCTCCACATTGAGCGAGTGCGGCTTTCCGACGCTGGGAGTTACCGCTGCGTGGCGTCCAATGTGGCGGGCAGCACAGAACTGCAGCTCGGCCTCCAGGTCAATGGTGAGCTGCCCTGGGGCCACTGGGCCCTTCCCCCAGAAATTGTCTTTCCTTCCAC
>NW_022917654.1:0-248 GCF_012274545.1 Fukomys damarensis
ACAGGGCAGAGAAGGTGGCCGGGAGGGACTCAGAATCCTGCCCCATGGGGGACAGTGGGAATAGGTGGTGGGTTGCTGCCTGGCCTTTTGGGGGCAGAGTGGTGAGAACTTCTCAGACTTAGGTTTGGTGTGTAGTCTAGGGTCAGACTATTTGAACCAAAACCCCAACTTAGCTATTGACTGTTTTTTTCCTATGCACCAGTAATGAAACATCTGATTTAATCTTCACTACAACCCTCTGAAGGAGT
>NW_022917655.1:0-357 GCF_012274545.1 Fukomys damarensis
ACCGCAGTCTGGTCCCTGATCCCCATCTGTTCCCCAGGTGGCTTTTTGGATTTTGTTCATCTCCGTCTTCTGTCCACTGCCCGGGCATCTTGCCTGCTCAGTTCTCTAGGGCCTCGTGTTCCTCCTGGCCCACTGGCTTCATCCACAATTGAAATGCACCTTCTAGGCTGCACGCTGCCTACCTTGGAGTGTTTTCTCCTCTGGAAATACAGAAATAGTGGAGGACAGTGTTCACTGAAAGGATGGGAGAAGATGCAGTGATTCTGGGTGACCAGAAGTGAGCTTGGAGCAAGGCAGACCCGAGAGCCGAAAGGAGACAGGAGGGAAAGACACAGCAAATAAAATAAGTGATTTTTG
>NW_022917656.1:0-230 GCF_012274545.1 Fukomys damarensis
GTTAAGAGTAGGAAGATATTTATTGATAGCATAGCTCCTGAGAGGCAGGAGGGGTCCCAAATGAGTAGCTAGGATCCTACTTTACAGGAAAGTTTTATAGAGCAAAATCCATGTGGGTGCAACATGGGTTACAGTGATAAAGAATCAATAAAGATGCAAGTATAATCACTTAGGTAATAGTGATCCAATTGGGTAACAAGTCATGCAACAAGTGTGCATGAAAAAAATAG
>NW_022917657.1:0-345 GCF_012274545.1 Fukomys damarensis
GCCCAGGACATACACTGGTAAAAATAACAAAGAAGAGCTATTGTTTTCCAGTACTTAACTATGGTCAGCATGTCCTAGCTGCCTTGTGTGAAGTTTCTCCGGGATCCACAAAACAAACACATTATTTGCAGATACAGCAACTGCTGAGATTTAAAGTTAAGGGAGTTGCTCAAGGTCACAGAGCTAAAACAGAGGGCTTGGACATCCTGAGACTTCTTGAGCTGCTTGTTCCTGCCCTTCCTCACCCAAGCCTCCACCTGGATTGGCTTTAAGGAGCCATTTTGAACGTTTATTAAATGGTTATTTGGTGCCAGGTGTTTTCTTTGCTTTAATCCATTTCATTCT
>NW_022917658.1:0-247 GCF_012274545.1 Fukomys damarensis
GCTCTTCCTGTGGACATGAACAGTGACCTCCATTAGGACTTGGCCCAGACTCGTGGACCCTCCGGACATCAGCCACAGACAGCCACTCCCAGAAATTCTCTCTCCTGCTGACCCTGGCTACCTACTGCTCCTAGCTGTTCCCTCTCAGCCTCTCCCTGCCCTTCTGTTTCTGTATCTTCAGGGCTTTCACCCCTCTCCTTTCTCACTAATTCCTCAAATGACCCAAGCACCCCTTTCAGAGCTCTCT
>NW_022917659.1:0-600 GCF_012274545.1 Fukomys damarensis
TTGGCAGCACCGTTCTATGTGGAGCACTTCATATTCATGAAACTGACCGCTTTCGCTTTAAACCTCTAAGCGGCGAGAGAAGGTGTTTCCCGGTGAAAACTGCACTTTAAACTGCAGAAGCCCTCCGCAAAGGGCATTTGGGTTCTAACGTCAAACTGAAGCTATCCCCAAGTATACAGAGTTCTGGAGGCTTGTGTGCACTCAGAGCTGCTAGGCACTCTCTAAGGCCTGAAGGGCTTCTCTGCTAAAAGTGCCTCACAACAGTGTTTCAATCTCTGCAAGGCAGACACCTACAAACAAAAAGGAATACAGTTGTACTCCACATAAGAGGTGGACTTCACTGGTAAACTCACAGAGTAGCAGCATCTGTCTCTGTGGAGTACTTCATATTCATGAAACTGACCGCTTTCTCTTTAAACGGCTAAGTGGCGAGAGAAGCTGTTTCACGGGGAAAACTGCACTTTCAAACGCAGAAGCCCTCTGCAAAGTGCGTTTGCATTCTAACATCAAACTGAACCTATCCACAAGTATACAGAATTCTGGAGGCTTCTGTGCACTCGGAGCTGCTAGGCACTCTCTTAGGCCTGAAGGGCTTCTCTG
>NW_022917660.1:0-298 GCF_012274545.1 Fukomys damarensis
CTGGTAAACTCACAGAGTTGCAGCCCCTTTCTCTGTGGAGTACTTCACATTCCTGAAACGGACGGCTTTCGCTTTAAATGGCTAACGTCGAGAGAAGCTGTTTCCCGAGAAAACTGCACTTTAAACTGCAGAAGCCCTCTGCTGAGTGCGTTTGTGTTGTAAAGTCAAACTGAAGCTATCCCCAAGTATAAGGAGTTCTGGAGGCTTGGGTGCACTTAGAGCTGCTAGGCACTCTCTTGGGCCTTAAGGGCTTCTCTGGTACATGTGCCTCACAACAGTGTTTCAATTTCTGCCAGGC
>NW_022917661.1:0-257 GCF_012274545.1 Fukomys damarensis
CTAATAAGAAGTTTTCTACAATAATGGATACCTGCCCTTGGTATGTGCATCCCAAATATTCCTAGCCCTGTGTCTAGAATGTTCTTACAAGCAAACAACCCCCGTTCCTACACTGTCACCACCCCTCCCAGAACCTCTTCTTCCCCTGAATACCTGCAAAGCTACTCGGTTTCTCTGCTACTGGTTGCTTAACGCCTCCAGCTCCTTTGGGTCTCTGCTGAAGTGTCTCTGCCTCTGAGGCCTGTTTTATTCAGCAT
>NW_022917662.1:0-1095 GCF_012274545.1 Fukomys damarensis
CAAAGTAAGCCTTGGTGATATGAGGCTGCACACAAAGGGAAGCACAATTATGACTGATGACTGACAGCAGAGACAATGCAATGACCACACATACCACCTTCCAGCCTGCTAGGAAGGCAGGAAGGTGACACAACTGAGGGAGGATGCCCTGTGGGCTTTGTTACCCTTCATTACCGTGATACCTACGGAGGAGGTTTGATTGTTCCCAGTTTAGATGAGAAAACTGAGAGCCAGAAAACTTTTTTGTTAACCCACAATACCACACTCATGAAAAAGGAACGTCAATATTCCACACCAGAGCTGTCTGCCTTCAAGATACCTACCTCTTCTGCTGCCTGGTCACATTGCATTTATTCCAGGAAGCTGAGAAGTAAATCTAATCATGTGTGGTCTGAGCAAGGCTCTAAGTCCTATTACATAGTTCTGAGGACATGGCTGACATTGTCCTGGAATGACATTACATCTCATTATGCCTCTGCAGAGTTGCCAAACTGAGATAGACTGATTAGTCCTGAAAGGCCTTGCCCTTGGGGGCCAATTCTGCTTATGCTCCTGCCAAAGAGGCAATCATTTAGGACAAGGGTCAGGGTAACTCCCAGCTACTGAAGGCAGAAGTAATGCGCAGGCTGCAAGGCCTCCCTAGCAGCAGTCAGGAAAGCCATTTATCTGCCAGCTCATTCCGAGAGCTCTGTTCCCCATATGCAGATTTGTGGCTCTCCTGGGCCCTGTAGGCCCATTTAAACTATGAAAGGAGATGAACCACTCAGCAAAGAGACATTCTTAATGTCATCACCATAGCACCGACTTTTTCCACTTCAAATATTCTGCTGAAATGATCTGTTGCATGGCCACCTAACATAGCAAACTATTCTGTCTCACTTCAGCAGTGTTTGCCGGGAGAGTCACTAGGGAGATCTAAGTCCTGCCTACTTGCAAGACCACAGAGAAAGTCTGAGCTTAGCTGAGCCAGGTCAAACTGGCCTGCTTTGAAATACCAGTAGGGGGTTTCCCCCTTTCATGGAGAGCAATGGTTCCTGCCTAACCACAGAGCAGAGTGAACTTGGCCAAGCTACTGTTGTGGACCTTGACCCCCCC
>NW_022917663.1:0-249 GCF_012274545.1 Fukomys damarensis
TGACCTTGAGGCAAGACAGTCTACTCTCCTTGAGGAGATGACCTTCCCCCAACCCTTGTCAACATCTAATCTATTTTCTGTCTCTGAATTTACCCATCCTCAATATTTTGTATAAGTGGAATCATATGTCATTTTAAAATCTCTATTACTCTAAATTCATCCATGTAGCATCTGCTGTAAGTTGAGCAGCATTCCAGTGTGTGTGTATGTATGTGTGTTTATATTTTATAATTTCTGTATCTATTCTAT
>NW_022917664.1:0-241 GCF_012274545.1 Fukomys damarensis
GTTCACACTGGCTGGTGTATGTATAAGCACCTGAGTCTGAAAGCATCATGAGTTGATAGGAGTGTGGACCTTGATGGCATCTATGCATCATGACACAAACTGTATAAACCAGTTCACAAAACAGGGCCCTATTGCTAAGAGTAAGACAATGACAAGCAATGGTCCTAATATGGCTCCCAGCCATTATCTCAAGTTACTTAGTGTCCACCATGATTCTTGTGGCCCATATTTTCTCCGGTAC
>NW_022917665.1:0-203 GCF_012274545.1 Fukomys damarensis
AATATTTGATCATGTGACATATTTATCTCCACAGTACATATCATTTAGTGAACAGCAAATTGGAAAAAAAAAAAACACCATGTGGGAAGTTAGTGGTGTGTGTGTGTCTGGTATTTGTGTATATGTGCTAAGGAGGAAAGGAAAATTTTCAGAAGGCAAGAGGATTATTGCTGTGTAGGAATCTTTAATATAAAGCCACTGGT
>NW_022917666.1:0-226 GCF_012274545.1 Fukomys damarensis
AATCTTAGTCTCCTGCAAAGTCTCAGAACACAGGAAACTTGTGCACAAAAATTTCCACCAGAGAGTGTAATACACATGGCTTCTAGTGCAACTACAAATGGAGTCCTTGTTTCCAACTGAAACATTCTGAATTTGGCCTTTACTATCTTCATTCTTTTCAACATTTTGGACTTTTAAGCTCTGATTAGTGTTGCCCATCAAGTACTCTTCACAACATTCTAGGGAT
>NW_022917667.1:0-488 GCF_012274545.1 Fukomys damarensis
TATACCCAGCTTAAATATCTTTCAAAAAATGAAACAGACTTCTTTAGAAAGATGAATCCATTCATCCCAGAAGATTTATACTTGAAAAAAATGTTAAAACAATTCCTTTGTGCAGAAGGAAAATAACACCAAATGGAAATGACAAATTTAAACATAGAAATGAAAAGTGCCAGAGAGAGGGTAATTGTATAGAAAAATATAAGCACACATTATTTACATTTATTTAAAGATAATTGAAGGATTAAATAATGCTCATTAAAATGCAGTGTAGAGGGCCAGGGATTTAGCTCAGTGGTTCTATCGCCTGCCTTATAAGCACAAGGACCCTCACAAACAATCCCTGGTACCCCCCCAAAACATGCAGCGTAGGGTTTACAATTAAAGTAACAATAAAATTAATGATAACAGTATAGCAACAGGAGGGTAGAATGAAAGTATGCTTTTGATAAAGTTTTTTCTTATACTATACATAACATGCTATAATATCA
>NW_022917668.1:0-220 GCF_012274545.1 Fukomys damarensis
TCACTTCCATACTTTTTTTCCCAGGGAAATTTGCAAGTGCTTTGTGGAAATTAAAAAAAAAAATTGATGTTGGTATTTTTATTTTTATAGCAGTACTCTGAAACACTGATTTTTTAAGTCATAAAATTTGAAATCATATAATTCTTGTCATATTTTCACTTCTCAAGATATTAATTCTAAATTAATTCTCCATGCTATCCTTTTACCATTTAATAATATT
>NW_022917669.1:0-338 GCF_012274545.1 Fukomys damarensis
AAAATTTAAAAATCCAAATGATTAAAATCTAGAAAGCTTTTAGAGGTGATAATAATAATAATAGATTTTTTAAATATTACAATGCAAATAGAGCTGTCTGTCTAAACCTCCTATCCTGACATGCTTACTTTGCCTCAGCCTAAAAGTCAGATGTGCCAAATCTATGCACATTCTGCTAAAACAAAACTTTTCAGCTTTTAAACTGCTAGCTTCCAGTGGGGTTCTACTTCTTTCCAGATCAGGCTTCTGCTCTCTCTGTATCTTCTACATCTTCTTCTCAGAACTTTAAGCTTGTTGTTCTCATATGGGAATCACTCCCTACTGCTCACCTTTTCCTT
>NW_022917670.1:0-425 GCF_012274545.1 Fukomys damarensis
GGAGTGCTGGATTGGTATTCATGATGATGATAAGTCAATACATATCAGTTATAACTATCAATGTCAATAGCCTTAGTTCATCAATCAACAGAAATAGACTGGTAGAATGGATTAAGAAGCAAAATTACCAATATGCTGTATACAAGAAACACAGCTCCCAATTTGAAACTACAAAGACACTGTGACAAAAACAGCATGGTACTGGCAAAGAAACAGATCTGAGGATCAGTGGAAGAGATTAAAAGACACAAAAACAACTCCAGATGTACTCAACTACATCATCTTTGACAAGGGAATTGACCGTCCTCAGTGGAGGAAAGATAGCCCTTTAATAAATGGTGTTGGAAAAACTGGATCTCAATCTGCCAAGGATTAAAACTGGACCCTTATCTTTCACCATGCACTAAATTAAAATCCAAGTAGAT
>NW_022917671.1:0-286 GCF_012274545.1 Fukomys damarensis
TTGGGTAAGACTCTGATGTACATGAAAACCACTGAAAAAGGCAAACTGGCTGCTACAGTGATTAAATCTCTCAATAGGATGCGAAATGGTGAAAGGCAGAGTATCCACGCACGGACTTGAAGACTTCTGGGATGTGGTCAGGAATATGGTTGATGCCCTCCACCTAGTGCCACTAGGACTGAGGGACAAAAGCGCTCAATGTCCTCAGAGCCTCCTCTCACTGGTTTCTTTAAGCAGGAGCAAGGAGACTGTCCTGAATGGATGGGCATGACAACCAGGGCCCAGC
>NW_022917672.1:0-217 GCF_012274545.1 Fukomys damarensis
ATCCCTGCCCCCTGTGCCTCTGTGAGAGCCTCTTAAATGTGCCAGGAACCTGACAGAATATGAGTGGAGTAGGTGCTGGGCCTGGCGGCACACGCCTGTAATCCCAGCAACTGAGAGGCTGTGCGACTGAAGACAGCTTGAACTACAAAGGGAGACCCTGTCTCAAAACAAAACAAAAGATTTGAGGAGGCATCCCTGGTGAAGATGGACAAAACAT
>NW_022917673.1:0-251 GCF_012274545.1 Fukomys damarensis
GGCTGTGGGGCCAGCTGCTCCAGATGGGGTCCTTCAGTTTATTGTAACAAATCCTGCGGTGAGCCTAGTGCAGGTGAAAACCAGGAAACCACTGAAGTCCAACATGGGCTTTGTATAGGTGGACAGAGGCCCAGAAAGAGGGACGGTTTATCTAAGTCATCCAGAAAACCAAAGGTCCACCCTGGCCAGTAATTTTACTCTTTCTCCTCTCCCAGGCCTCCCTACTCCAGTCCCAGGGCCAAAACCCCCCA
>NW_022917674.1:0-2029 GCF_012274545.1 Fukomys damarensis
GTTTTTCCATAAAGGGCTGGAAAGCAGATTTGTTAGGCTTCATGGGCCACCTATAGTTAGCACATCCTCCCTCCGCCCCCGCCAAACTGCATTACAAATGTAATGAACCACATTCATTACAAATGAACCATAAAAAAATGGACTGCAAGCTATAGTTTGTCAGCCCCCACCCTGTACCATTCATTTGGCAAGCTCAGGTTGATCTGCCCTTTTCCTTTTTACCTTTTTGTGTGATGCATTCTCATTTATCCCCCAGAGTATCTTAATATTGCCTAAATATCTATAGTATTTGTGGACCGATTGTCAGCCAGCAGTTGAAAGTGGTTTAGGTGGTATGGCAGGCTCGATGACAGTCTCCCTTGTTCTAAGACACCTGTGAAAGTAGCCAAGAGTACTGTGTTCCACTTTCCCGGGTTGGCTAGTTAGTTCGAGGCCATGTCCATTGTAGGGATGTGCTTTGCTTATGCACTCAAGCAAATGACTGCTAACCCCTGTCACTGTTAGGTTCTGTGCTGTGAGCTAGAAGCACTATTTGGGTCACTGGTTCTGCTGTGTACCTGTTACACCCGAAAGGCACCTCTCAATGCTGCAAGTAATCCTCAAAGAAAAATGTGAATGTTTTAAATGTTGTTACTCTTGTAATATGAAATAACTTTGTAAATTTTTGCAATGCTAGGCTTTTGGGTATTACTGCATCCATGAACAAGAGATCCATCGTCTGGCAAGAGGTTTTTGATAATAATAAAGAGGTAAGAATTGTGAAGAATGCATCTGGGGCAACTGGGAATTTGCAAGTTCACCTACTAGTAGAGTTTACCTTTCCTGAGCAAGGAGTGATATCGTCATGGTTCCAAATGAAGTAAAACAGTGTGGTATAAATGGGACTATAATACAGACCTTAACCCAAGTTCATTGCACCTACAAGGTGTCATGTACAGGCAAAAAAATATCCAATCTGAAGGCTGATGGAACTTGAATAGCAATGAAAACATACAGTGACTAGTATATGGCACTAACTCTTAGGGAAAAAGAGAATGATTTTTTTTCAAGGATTTTAGAAAGTTATGGTCCTTAGATTTTTAATTGACCAATTGTATTTGCTAGACCTAATATCATGATTTCTTAATTTTAATAGCTTCAGCCAGGCACAATAATTCAAGTATGGAAATCGGAAACTTATCCTTCTGAACTAAGTCAAGTCACAGCATATGGCTTCTCTACAATTCTTTCTGCTCCTTGGTACCTAGATTTGATTAGCTATGGGCAAGACTGGAGAAAATACTATTCAGTAGAACCTCTTAATTTTCAAGGTAAGTGACACAACCATTATTACCTTGGTTTGTTTTTTTCCTAACCTAAACCTCCCTCCCGGGAAATCTAACCTGGATAGTACTTCCTGACTATTCTCTTTTATGTTTGATTTGTTTATTTTTAAAATTCTGTGAAACCATGCAGTTATCCAAATTAAAAAATTCAAAAGTGGATCGCCTTAGACTTTACCTCCATTATCAATGATCAGTTTTGTCATTTGCTTTCTATATTTGAAAGATGTTTGTGTTAACTTTGGAAGACACCTAAATAGAACTACAGTTTGGCTGTGTGGAGTCTCAGGGGAGCATGAGGGAATGTCTGAGCTATGTAGCTTCTAGCTCACAGACCCCCATCATTAACAATTCTACTTCGTCCTGTATGTGTGCTGGAATCGAACCTGGGGCCTTGCACATGCTAGGCAAGTGCACTGACCTACTCCCCTAGTTCTTTTGTCCAGTTTTTATATCAGCCTTTAGTACAAATTCTCCTTTGCAAGAAGGATTTTGTGATTGTTCCAAAACTAGATCAGAGAATTGATATGACTTTCTCTAAAATGTATTAAAATACTTTGATTAAAGTACATAGTATTAAAATAAGTATGATCAAAAGGTCATAATTACTGTTTTAAAATGAAGCACTTGGTCCTTGTTTTTGATGTTTTAAACATAAAGATGTAGAAACTGAAGGGTGGCATAGTGGCCAAAGCCCATTTAAAAAA
>NW_022917675.1:0-700 GCF_012274545.1 Fukomys damarensis
TCCCAGGCCCTGATGGACTACCAGGTTCTGTTGGGGAACACTGAGCTGTACCAGCAAACCCAGCACACCCAGAAGATATTCGTGAGCAAGATCATCATCCACCCAGACTTTGAGAAGTTTCATCCCTTCGGGAGTGACATTGCCATGTTGCAACTTCACCTGCCTGTCAACGTCTCACCCTATGTCATCCCTGTCTGCCTCCCAGCCCCAGACATGCAGCTGCCCAGTCACACGTCCTGCTGGATAACTGGCTGGGGCATGCTCACCGAGGACAGTGAGTTTGGCATGGGAGAGGCAGGAGGGGGAGGGAGGGAGCAAGCAAGAGAAGTAGAGGAAGATAAGAGGCCCTGGAAAAAGGAGGGGTGGGTGACGCAGTCAGGCTGGAGGCCAGGCTGCTTTCTGAAGCCACTGGACATTGGCCTTCTGTGCCTCATCTCCATGGCCTGTAGGATGAAGACCGAGCAGGGCCAGGGCCCTACTTGTTCTGAAAGTATGTCGTTCCACAGCTGCTAAATTCCCTTTGCCCAGGTTCTGCAAACCAACATTTTTTGAGTCTTCCTCTTTTGATTCTAAGGTTTTAGTCAACCACAGTCCTGAAATGACTCAATTAAAATGACTCAAAAGTCATTTTGGGAGCTGGCTCCCTCCAAATTGTGTAGCCAGCTTTCTATTACTGCAACAAAATACTCGACATAATAAA
>NW_022917676.1:0-202 GCF_012274545.1 Fukomys damarensis
CTGGTTCAAGGATATGTTGTTTTTATGGTTTGTTACATCATTTTCTACTCATTTGCTTTCAAGCCTGTGTAATTTTTTTCTCCATGATTTTCTAAAATAAATAACATCCTATAACTAGTTTTATTTTTAAGCATCTGTGAAGTTCTTTCTTTTAATTGCTATTCTGAATTTATATTATCAGGGTTTGTTGATATAATTATTG
>NW_022917677.1:0-345 GCF_012274545.1 Fukomys damarensis
TTTCGCCACTTAGCCCTTTGAAACCAAAGCGGTAAGCTTCCTGAATGTGATGTACTCCACAGAGAAAAGTGCTGCAACTCTGTGAGTTTACCAGTGAAGTCCACATCTGATATGGTGTACAACAGCATTCCTTTTTGTTTGTAGGTCTCTGCCTAGAAGAGATTGAAACACTTTGGTGAGGTGCTTTTAGCAGAAAAGTCTTAATGCCTAAGAGAGTGCCCAGCTGCTCTGATTGCACATAAGCCGGCGGAATTCTCTATACTTGGAGATAGGTTCAGGGTTAGGTTAGAACACAAACACACTCTGCAGAGGGCTTCTGCAATTTAACCTGCAATTTTCCCCATT
>NW_022917678.1:0-798 GCF_012274545.1 Fukomys damarensis
TTGTAAATACATTGTTTTTGTTCTCTTTGAAAGTGTTAAAAGCTTCTTTTCTGATAGTTCATCTTAAATCTGTCTAGAATTTACATATGTGTATGTTATCATACAAGTGTAATTTTTCCTTTTTCCATATTAACAGCCACTGTCCCAACATTATTTATAGAGAAATCCATTGTTTTGCAATTCTTTATTTTTAATTTCAGAAAAATTCTATCTCAAATTATATGTTTAGCCTTTTTTTTTTTTGGTTTTCTATTCATCTGTTCTGCTTTTCTATCCCTCTTTTTCTATTTTCCTTTTTTATGCTTATGTAATTTAGGCATCATTATCTGGACCAAAGGATGCCTGGGTTTTCCATTATAAAAATATTTTTGTTATTCATTTCCAGTGTGTTTATTTGTTTATAGTGGAATACTGGCAACTCTTGACAAAATTCATCTCTTATGTTTCTGTTTATCAATTACTAGATACAGGAAAAGTATTTAGCATATAATCCCAAGAATATTTGGCTCACATTTTCCTCACTAGCCAGGCAATGCATTCCATGTTTGGTGCCCAAGGTGGGGATGACCAAGAACATTCTACAATAGTGGAATCAAATATTTGGTTTTGACTCAAAAGGAACAGAAGGCATAAGGAAGGACTTTGAAATGATAAATTTTCATAAATTATCAATAATAACTGTCCTCTTCTTCCACAACCTCCCACCTCCATCATAAGATCATGCGTATTTTAGAGGCTGAGATAGGAGAATTTGAGGTGAAGATTTGCTTAGTGACCGATTCCAAGAAGGGTCACTGC
>NW_022917679.1:0-566 GCF_012274545.1 Fukomys damarensis
ACACCAAGCGTCCTCCACCCACTGCGTCCTCCACCTGGGCTGGATGGTGAAAAGGCAGGAAGTAAAGGTGAGTGAAGCTGTGGCCTCCAGAGCCTCCCTCCCCACCTTGCTCAGCTACCGCAGCCCTAGTGGCTCAATCTCCACTCCTTGAAATGTGGTTGATGATGACCATCATCAGGTCATGGGTGCACGTGTCTGCAGTCACTGTACTCTGGGAGCCTGAGGCAAGAGGATATCAAGTGAGACCCTAGCTGGGGTAGAGAGCAAGACTCTGTCTCAGTGTGAAATACAAAAGAAGCACCTTCTTCTCTTTGGAGACAGGATAAATTTCCATTTTTGTGTGTGTTTCTGGGCAAAATGCTTAAGAGTTCTCATTACTGGGTTCATGTTAGATTTGTATGATACTGAAAATTGACTTGAGGAAATTTTGTGATTTGTATTCTATTGGCATTTAGCTATAAGGATAATCAATTTATTTAAAAAATACAAAAATAGGTGGATAGTTAAGCCTCAGTGAAGGTAAGATGTTCCCATGATATTCCCGCAAAGAATATAAATTTTTATCT
>NW_022917680.1:0-213 GCF_012274545.1 Fukomys damarensis
GGGTGGAGGGGGTGAAGGGAGGGCAGGGGAATGGGGAAAAAATGAGAACCAAGACCTGTCATGCGTAGGTACAAGATGCCAATGATGAATGGAACTGTGCCGTATACTTAAAAAGTACCAGTAAACTAACTTAAGGAAAAAAAAAACTCCAATCAAGTGAACATTATGAACAACATCCATTCCCAAAGTAGAGGAGCCCTTTGTGGAGATGTT
>NW_022917681.1:0-224 GCF_012274545.1 Fukomys damarensis
AAGTGCTGGGATTACATGTGTGTGACATCACACCTGGCTTTTCGCACACATTTTGAGAACTTACAGCCCTTAGATAAGCCAGGCTCCCTCACCATCTTCTCTTAGCTTCTCGTGTACCTACCACATCCGCCTGGCTCCTGAGACCCTCAGCAACCATCACGGTCCCTGGGTGGAGCTCTCACAGGCTCCACTGGCCCTTGGGGTATTCAGTCCAGCTTTGTCGC
>NW_022917682.1:0-271 GCF_012274545.1 Fukomys damarensis
TGGGGGTTAAGGGGAAGGTGTTTCGGAAAACTAGATTTAGGATCCAGTTTTGCCTAGTCTTCACGCTTGAGCCTAGCCAGGTCCTCCTTAAACCTTCAGGAGTCTCTGGAGCCCAGGTTAAATGGAAGAGAGTAAGTATTCCTGCAGCGGCCCACAGTCAGGGAGTGCTCACCATTGAGCTCAGGGAGCTGGCCAGAGTGTGCAAGCAGGTGGCTGGGCGTCCCCTGAGTAGAAGCCCTGGAAAGAAGTTACAGATCCCACACCTTCACTC
>NW_022917683.1:0-1701 GCF_012274545.1 Fukomys damarensis
ACACCAGCACCTGCGTATTCCCTCCTGCTTCTGCCCCCGTCCATGGCGACTAAGGGGCCCGCTGTGACCCTAGAGCCTGTCACAGAACATTGCTGGAAAGAAATCTGTCTCCCCTTCATTATTTAAGTCAGTAGTTTCTCCTGACTGTATTAAGGACTATATTTTGATGTCATTGGACTAACTAATCTTTCAACATATTGCTCGCTCTCATGAAATTATGTGGAGTTTAAGAATAAGCTAGACTTTTTTTCAATTAATTTAATAATTTAAACTTTTGTGAAATTTTCTTACTCTATTCAAACTATTTCAGAATAATCTTTGAAGTAAGCATCCAGTGTGTTTGCCAAATAATTAACTGAGTGAATCTCTAATTGTTAAATAATTCCTTCACTGCTGATTTGAGAAGTCATTTTTATCAAACACTAAATTCTTAAAAATATTATTTCAGTCTTCCAGATCCCTTAATTGGTTATGTTGTTTATTTGTCCTAGCACTAGTAGTAATGTTCTGGTATAATCACTCATGTAGTGAGTGATTAAATTGTCTTTTAAAAATATTTTTGCTATTCTCAGCCATGTACTCTTCAAGATTAATTTTAGAGGCAGGGGAAAGGAAAGAAGGGAAAAGAAAAAAATATGAGAAAAGGTAAAAATGGAAGCAAAATCTTTGTAAATAGGGAAGGGTAGAGGCCGTGAAGGGAGGGCAGGGGAATGCAAAAAAAAAAAGAAATAAGAACCAAGATACGTCATGTAGTGGTACAAGATCCTAATGATGAACGTAAATATACTGTATACCTAAAAAGTACCGACAAACTTAATGGAAAAAAGGATTAATTTTAGAATCATTTTATGATTTCTTCCAGCCAGATATTTATCAATATTCTGGTATGTTTGCGGAACTACTTAAAGAAAATTGGCACTCTTACAATAAATATATTTCTTTTCTTATTTAATCAGCATTTGGGGTGCTACTAATATCAAGCATCTTTGCTTTATTTCAAACTTAAATAGGGATTTACTTAACAAGTATTTATGTAGTATCACCTCTGCCCCGAGCTCTGTTCTAAGCACTTAGGATATGTCACTGAACAAAACCAGGCAAAAATCTTTGCCTCATAAAGTTAACGGTTTACTTAGGGAGGGAGACAATGGACAATGGATAGTGATAGATAGATAGATAGATAGATAGATGGAATTTCCTGTGGTGATCAGTGATAAGGGAGAAGAAATTATACAGTAGGATGAGAGAGATGAGCAGCACAGAAGCAGAGAGCAAATTGCAAGATCACATGAGGGATTTAGGGTAAGCATGTTTGAGAAAGTAAAATCTGAGGAAAGTGTGCAGATGGAGAAGAAAATATGAGGAAAAAGCATTCCAAATAAATGAAACAGTTGCAGCAAAACTCAAAGCAGGAGTGTGTCTGGTGTGTTTTTAAGGAGCAATCAGGTAACCAACGTGGGGTTAGAATACAGTCAATGATGAGTAAAGGATGGGGGGTACATAATTTTCATGCAACCCCATGAGCTTTTCCTCGATAGGGTCATTTAAGAGCTTTGATTTAATCACACATCTGCAAAGAGTTAGTTGCTCTGGCTGCTATATAAAGAACAGACTTTGGTGGAGAAGGTTGAAGAAGAAAGAAGGATATAGCAATTTGGGTAAGAGATAAAGGTACTGCAAAAAAGGAGGAGGAGGAAAAAA
>NW_022917684.1:0-1955 GCF_012274545.1 Fukomys damarensis
AAAAAAAAAAAAAAAAAAAAAAAAAAAAAAAAGAACAGAGGCACTTAATGCAGAATTAGGGGATTGATGGACATTTTGAAATTTACACAGGATTTGGAGAGGGAAGATTATTCCTGACTGCAGAAAGACCCCAACAAGATGAATATGGTGTCCTCTGGGAACTCAACAAATTCAAACTGTATTCATTCAGGGAAGGCCAGGTGCAGGCCTCAGAGCCAGAATAGAGTCAGTGGATGCTAACCGCTAACCAAGACTATTGTATTGGTCAGCTTTCTGTCCTGAGACCAAACACCCAACTTACAGAATTTAAAGAAGGAAACCTTAACTTTTGCTTACAATTTCTGAGGATTCTGTCCATGATCAGATGGCTCCAAGGCAGGAACATTGTGGCAGAAGGAAATAATGGAGCAGAGCTGCACAGTTTAAGGTAGCCAGAAAGCAGAGCAAGGGAACAATGTAGGAAAGGGAAGACCAGATACACACCCCAAAGTCAGACCTCCATGACCACCCAGACAGGTCCAGATGTATGCTTTAGAAATCCCCTGGCAGTTCCTAAGCCAATCAAGTTGATAATTAAATTTAACCATTACAGTTATTCAACCAGAGGTGCTTGAGAAAAGCAGACCTTCAGAAGATTGATCGAACAGTGGGACGAGATAAATTGAAGAAGAAAAGGGAATACCATGATAGGGCTTGTAAGAGTTTCTTAAAGAAATACTCCCAACCCTGACTATGTGGAACAGGTGGACATTTGTTGATATTCAATGATTTTGTGAAGACATGACAAAGGAACGGTCATCAACAGGGACAGCTCGAGGGAGCCACCATCAGGGCAGAGGCCCAGAAGGGGAAAGACAGAGGAGCTCTGTCCTTTCTGCTGTCACCCATCCTGTCGGTGGTCCAGATGCCTCCCTCAGCATAACTGACATAGTCAGAGACCACTATAGACACAAAGGACACTCGTGGGTCCTTAACTACTGAGCCTTTAACCTGTTACTCATTAAAAGCATGACTTGTGTTTCATTTGAGGCAATCAAGACTTAAAAACAATTTTTGCTGAAATCTGCTTCTCTGTCCTAGCCTATAAATGCACAATAGGTAACTAAAGTAAAACAAAATTTAAACTTCATCTTTCAGAACTCTGGGTCAAATTTTTCTCAAAGCTGTATATAGATATATTTGTTAGTCATTTACAAAGTGTCTATCTAAAAGTTGCCAAAACAAAGTTTATTAGCCCTAAATTTCTCTAGCCTACCTTATCTCCCTTTAAGATAGAAGACACCAAAAGTAACCAAAGTAATTTTAACTTCACAGGGACGTCTGATTACAAGCTTTTACAATGCTCAGTTCCAGACCCTTTCCCTTTAGAGCAATGTCTAAAAGTCTCTAGCCATTGTCCTAAATTAGTAGTCACCTGAGTCCCAAGAAATGCAGAGCCTCACGTGACAGAAACCACCACACCCAGAGACAGTCGCTTCATGGGAACAGAGTCAACCACACCCTCACCCATACCATGTGGATTCCTCCAAAGCTAAGAAATTAGGACTAAGGTCACCAGCTGGATTCTAGCCTACCTCACTCAATCTTTGAAAGATGGCCTCTTGCTTCTGCGGGTGTCTCCTCAAGCTGGACTCTTTTCCCTGTCTTTTCTCTTACTTTCCAGTTAAAACTTGTGCCTTTGAATTCATATCATTGCTTTGGCTTTAATTTCCATTTTTACAAAAACAAGGATGCACACTACCTCAGGTACCAAAGTACAGTGTAAGTCTCGGCCCCCAAACCCAAGGATTTATTTAGTCCTCTCCAAATATGGCAATCATCTGCTTAGGATGCCCAGGGTAATCCTGTCTATGCCTGTATTTCCAATTACAATCTACCAGTTATAATTTCCCTCTCCTCCCTGAGAGGTAGGGATCTGGGGACCTAGGGAACCAAATTCTCTCCTTATGTTACAA
>NW_022917685.1:0-693 GCF_012274545.1 Fukomys damarensis
AAAAGGAAGAATAGGACAGACCCGAGTGGAATGTTTCGTGACACTTGGAAAGTTTGAAGCCATCCTCTAAAATTAGCTGCGTCTTTCAGGACATAATCAAAAACACAAACAGCAGTGACTAGGACTCTCCTGTGAAACTGAGTCATACAATTAGCAATGCTCCTCCCTATTCAGTTATTACTTTTCTTTACATATATTAAATACCATATCACACATATCTAGGAAAGATTGAGACTGAAATCTACCCAAAATAAAAAAGCCCAATCCTGGTAAATGAACATTCTTATCTTTGTACTTCAATATGACAATCCTGACACACACTCGGCATGGTATATGTTTTTTCCAATTATTGCATGCACACAAATGGCATCCTGTTGTTGAGCAACAGTATCTCTGTCCTATACATGGCACGAGGCATTTTACATAGATTTCTGCTCACCAGTACAACTAGCCCACGTGATGTGCTTGAGCTCTGCACTCCAGGTACAGATTAAGTAGCTGGCCTGTGGTGCTAGAGGATGGTAGTGGCAGAACAGGGGACTCAAGCTCCTCAGTGTCTTTATCTAAAGCTTCCGGGCTTTTGTCTACCTAACATGATCTTCAAATATTTTTATCTTTAGAACTAGTACCTCTTATCTCCAGTAAAATTCCCTGAGAATTCTTGCATCTTAACAGCTGAGAGAACAGCTGCCC
>NW_022917686.1:0-262 GCF_012274545.1 Fukomys damarensis
CGTGTGGTGTGGGAACTATATCTCCATAACCCTGGAAAGGGGCCCAGCTGAAGATAAACTTCAGGAGGACGGGACCCTGTGGGTCCTCGCAGTCCTGGTTCGCGGCTGGTGCCTGGGGTCCATTTTGTAGCAGGTGAGTCAGCAAACGCCTGGCCTCTCCTTTCCCGCCCCTCACAGCCAGTTCCCTCCCAGTTCCTGTCATCTGGCCTCAGACTTCCGGCTGCTTCTCCCCATCCCACTGCCCTACCCCAGTCCCTACAAC
>NW_022917687.1:0-207 GCF_012274545.1 Fukomys damarensis
ACATTTCTGTCCAGTCCACAACTACATGGCCGCAAGCCAGTCCCTCCTCTTCTCTATCATCCTCGATTTCCCTCCTAAGAAACTTGGGCTGCATTAGCTCTGAGACGCTGGATTTGTGATTCTGTTTTTTACAGTTGCCATCCATGATACACACAATTAGGGGTCATTAGCTGAAGTGCATACGGAACAGGAAGGTGACCACCAAGA
>NW_022917688.1:0-231 GCF_012274545.1 Fukomys damarensis
AACTAATTTCTTGGGAGCAGAATTTCTATGATCCTCTGTAGGTTGCAGAGCACATTGCTTAAACTATGTCTTGGACCCTGAAGTGCATAGCAGAGACAAACTTGAAGGGTCATGCAATAGCTTGGAACATCTCTGGGCACCACGGGGGTCTTTAAATCTTGAATGTCGCAGCCATAGTCTTTCTGAGGGATCCAACAATCAGATCGTAATATTGCCTGTAACTGGCTTCTA
>NW_022917689.1:0-225 GCF_012274545.1 Fukomys damarensis
TCTGCAGTGCTTAGTGAGGGTCCAGCTGAGCCTCCCTCTCCTCATCTCTATACCAAGGGTGACACGTCTCACACGCAGTCTGCACTTGATCAGTGGGGGTGAAGAAGGCGCACCTGAGTAGTTCGTGCAGAGGATGGTAGAGCAGAGACCCTGGGCCATGCACCAGAGAGCAGAGCAGCATCAGGACAGAGCCAGGGTCCCCTGAGGCCAGGCCTGCCTTCTCCT
>NW_022917690.1:0-200 GCF_012274545.1 Fukomys damarensis
AAGTCAGGAAATAATTTTACTCTCTTGATTCAGAATTCACCATTTCATAGTCATGATTAAAAAGTAGTTTTCCCCCTTATTTGTGTAAAAAAACCTTTTAGCCCTATAAGAACTTTTCATGTTATTTTATGTTTGTCTTAAGTCCCATTTATTTATTTATTTATTTATTTATTTATTTATTTTTTTTTATTGAGTTTATT
>NW_022917691.1:0-398 GCF_012274545.1 Fukomys damarensis
AGGAGATACATTAGGCTTAGCGTATCAACACCAGATGATCACAAATTACAATCTGCTTGAGCACCTAGCAGTATGCAAAGGCTGAAGTCCAGGAAGTCTCACTGGAGTTGCCTGTGAGAGCTCATGTTAGCAGGCTGATGAGACAGTACTGGAAGGCTGAAGAAACTGGAAGTAAATGTCCAGAGGTAGCAGCAAAGATTGGAGCTCTTCTAGAAGGAAGCAAGCAGTTCTTTCCATTTTCACTGTATCTGGGCTACAAAACTAATTAGAAATCAAGGCCCGCATCCTGGTGGGTCTTCCTCCCTCAGTTTTCTGGCTTGCATGTCAATGGTCCAGTGACAAACACAGAACTTTACTTATCAGCCAGGTTGTTCTTACTCATGTCAAGTTGAAATACC
>NW_022917692.1:0-6026 GCF_012274545.1 Fukomys damarensis
GGCACAAAATCAATATTGATCCCACTGAATAATTCCATTCATGATAGCTTCCCAAAAAAATCAGATACCTGAGACTGAACATTACAAAAAGAGTAAATATCCCCCGTAACAAAAATTATAGTGCTTGAAATAACAGAGATTGAAGACTCCAGAAAATAGACACTCCTTGCTCCTAGATAGGTACAGCAAATCAATAATGTCAAAATGTCCACATTCCCACAACTGATAGATGTTTTTAATGCAATCCTCATCAAACTATTTTCAGTGTTATTTACAAAACTATACAGCGCATTTCTACAATTCATAAGAAATCAGAAAAGACCAAGAGTAGCCAAAGAACTCCTGAGCATAAGAGCAAAGCAGGATGAATCATTATTCAAGATTTAAAGTTATGTCGCAAACTTACAGTGATAAATATGTTGTGGTATTGCCACAAAAACATACTTGGTGGGGGGAGGTTCCAGGAATCAAACTCAGGACCTTCCACTTGTGAAGCAGGAAGTGGCACCACTGAGCTAAATCCCCAGCCCACAAAAACATACATTTGGATCACAATAGAATTCAGAAGGAATCAACAAACCCAGCCACTTATTTTAATCACTTTATTTAATCACTTTATTTTGGACAAAGGGTCAAACAACATGGAGTGAAGAAAGTTCAAAAACTGCTGGAAGAGCTTGTGATCCTAATACAGAAACTAAAATAGTGACCCATTTCTCACACATTCTGTACAAAAACCAAGCCAAAATGGACAAGATAACTACATATTAAAGCAGAAACACTGAATCTGAGAGAAAATAAAACAGGTGTAAAAAAAATGGACAAGATAACTACATATTAAAGCAGAAACACTGAATCTGAGAGAAAATAAAACAGGTAAAGCTTTTGAAGACATGGGCAGGAGCAAGGATATTCTGAATAACTCAATTTCAGAAGAAATAATATCAACAATCAGCAAATTAGATTATTTTAAATTAAGATTCTTTACTGCAAAGGAAACAACAAACAGAATAAAGAGAAAACCTCCAGCATGGGAAAATCTTTGTCAGCTAATCCTTGGACAGAGGACTAATATTTAAAATATATATTAAGAACTCAAAAACATTAGACACCCTAAAATAAAACCAAATTTTAGAAATGAGAATTCATTTAAGGCCACAAAAATGCAGAAAAAAGTATGTGCAATATCTTTGTCCATTAGAGAAATTCAAATCAAAATCCACTGAAGTTTGACCTTATTCCAGTAAGCATGCTTCAGGAACTCAAATAATGCAGATGGGGTTGTGGGGGAATAGGAACCATTCTGCAAAGTTTATTGAAATAAGAAATAGTACAACCACTCTGGAGATTCCTCAAAACAAACAAACAAACAAACAAACAAACAAAAAAACTAAAATCAGAGATCCATTTGACTCAGGTAGAACTCTTTTGGGTATCTTCACAAAATCTGCAATGACATCTTATAGAGATATATGCATTCCCTTCTTATAGCAGGACAAGTCATAATACCTAAATTTTGGAAACAAGCTACATGTCCATAAACAGATGAATACATAAAGAAAATCTGGTACATATACAAAATGGAGTACGACTCACCATAAGGAGAGATAAATTTCCCTTAGGAGGATGAGGCAGGAAGATTACTGTGAGATCACTGTAGCCTGGTCTTCCTAGAGTTCAAGAAAAGCCTGAACTGAGATCCTGTCTCAAAAAAAAAAAAGATTAATTTGATTCATTTGTGGAAAATGGATGCACACTGAGACTATAATGCTAAGTGAAATAAACCACACACAAAGGGTTAAATATTGAATAGTTTCCTTTATAGGAAAAACAAAGCATATACATAATTTTAAGAGCTACATAAAAAAAAAGGTGAAACGAAAAAGAGATGTAGATTTTATGGAGATGAGAAGGGGACCTGGGATTGGAAAGAAGGGAAAATTGGGACAGAAAAGAAAAGTGAAACTGATTAAGATGCAATATGTGCATGTGCCAATTCCCCAAGACAACTGTAATTATTATGAATCATAAGTGTATACCAATGAAAGCAACAAGGAAGATTTTGGCCAAAATTACAATGTAGGGTTAACTTTCCCATCTCTCATTGAAAATGTGACGTGTTTTATTCTCTCCCATCTTTTCTACCCCCACCCTCATGCAACCCCTCAGCAGTCCAAACACCTAACCTCCTTGGGCTTTATTGTAGGCCCAGACCCACAAGGCTGGAAGGTCTTGCATAACACAATGGCAATGGCTATACAAAGCTTCACTACCCCAGAGGATGAATTGACCATGATTAGATACAGTCCATGTCTCATGAAGAAAGAAACATCTTCTGAAACTGTACCCTTGGCCACTAGAAATTATGTTACTTAACCCTATCCAAGAAAAGCCATGGAAACTTCCTGCTCCATTTATTCTGTCATCAGAGTGGCTTCTCTTTCCTTGGTCAGTGCCATCTTCCTTCAAAAGAAGCCCAAAGTTTCACTTTCCTGTGTGAGTGGCTGAAATACATGGCTGGGTCTCATTTCTTTTCCCCCCCATCATAGGATCTTGTCCAGTTACCTGTCTTCTATTGTCCTCTATGCCACTCTCTTTTCTCTTTCTTAGTTTCTGCTCCTCACCTCCTCCTCCCTCCCCACCTGTAGGTACACAAGGCTGAAATAAAGAAGTCCCTGCCCGGAAGAGCTCGCTTCCCAGTAGGGTGACAGGGAAAAGCATACTAGAAAACAAAAGGCAGTGGGATGGGATTTGGAAGTCATGGACACAAGGTCTCCAGTCACTTCCCCAGGGGCAAAGGAGGCTCCTAAAATGGGGAGAAGGAACATGCAGGTGGAGAGGGATCAGGAGGAAACTGTGATCTGCAGAACCTGGGGCTTCCCTGAGTCGTGAAAGGGCAAGGAAGGAAGAGTGGGAATGCACACAGCCAGTGAAAGCTGGGAGTTGCCCTGACAAATCTCAGAGCAGAAAGGTCCAGGATGGGAAGCCAGCGATGATTTTAACAGGAATCAACAAATGCAACAAGGAAGTAGGAACTGTGAAAGGGTCACCTATCCCACAGGTATAATAATTCAAGTAGAGGTGACTCTGGGCCATGGAGAATAGTGTACACTCATCTAGTTGACATTGGCCCAGAAAATACATGTGCCAGTCAGGGGGAAGTTGTGGCAGATGGATAAGGTCAAAGTGGTGTCCATCAGTGGGCCATTTTCTCCCTATACCAAAGACCTCCTTCAAACTGGATAAAAATATGAGGCCTTCACATGCAGCAGCTGGTCAAGGCTGGGGGCTTGTTATAGCTTATGTCTACATGTTCTCCTAAAGCCTCACAGGTGGGGCTCTTTGGAGGTGGCTGGATCTAGAGTGTGTGATGCTGGGGTCAATGGTGTTATACTGGGTTTAAAGGTACGAGATCACTAAACTTGTCCACTGACTGGCTTAGCACAGTTTTGAGTGTGGATAATAGGAAGTCCCACCCTGCACCACTCAAAAGGCCTGGAAGGGATAAAAGGGAAAAGCTGCTGCCACTGCCAACACCGCTGCCACTGCTTGCTGCCTTCTGCCTGAGCTGTTCCTCCTCAGTGATGCCCCTCTGCCATGCCTCCCTGCCTTGGAGCCAGCCAACCACACTGAAACCTCTCTAAGCTGTAAACTGAAATAAACCCTCCCCCCTTCACATTCAGGCATTGGATATTCTGTCTCAGCAAAGCAAAAAGTAGCTAAGATGGGGCCACTGATGATTTGTAGCATAGGGAATGGCAAAGAGTGCTGTGAGCAGGCACAGCTGTTACAGACTTAGGAAGGAGAGACCTCAATGGCCGGATGTGACATTGCTTCTCTTAACTGAATGCTCCTGTGAACAATGACACTGAGAACTGATAACTGAGACAAATACCAGAGTCAGAATGTTTAATAAATATCCCCATGCCTTCCACATGAAAACACAAACATGCTTAACATCTCAGCCATTTCAAAAATGCAAACTACAACCACAGTTAGGTTTTCCTTTGCTCCTACTGCAGCACCTACCATCAATATAACAAGTGTAAGGTAACAAGTGTTGGTAAGAATGCAGAAAAACTGGAAACCTTACACATGGTACAGCCTCTTGGTGAAATAAGTTGACATTTCCTCAAAAAAAATATAGACTTACTATACTTCTCAACCTTTCCATTCCTAAGTTGATACACAAAAGAACAGAAAATATGTACTTAAACAAAAATGAATATATTCTTTATATCTGTCAAGGTCATGGCAATGGAAAACAGTCCCAAAACAAGTTTCAGAAAAGAAAACAGGCTCCAAATGGAAAGCAGAATTCCTTCTTCTAGATGAGGCAAGTAATGAAATAGAAGTTAGACAATGAATTGGACCTTCATGTCAAAACCCTTTCATTTCCTGACATGGGAGCTATTGCAGCCAGCAGGATTAGGCAAGGGCATACTTTAAATACAGAACACACCACTTTTAAGGTTATTTTATGATAATTAACCAAAGAGTCAAATGTAAGGAGTGCAAGAATTAACCACACACTAGAAGCCAAAATATGTACCTGAGGGCCTAGATCCCAGCAGTTTCTCACAGAAGTCCAGCTAACAGCTTAGAGTCCAAGGCAATGTCCTCCTCAAGTCCAGCCACTGGCCTAGAGCCCATGGCAATGCCTCAGGCTTGTCCGTATGGAGGATCTGCAGCCAGAAGTCCAAATGCCAGTGGTGGAAGCCAGAAAATTTATGCTCGCGAGATGAAGGATCTGCCCCACCAGGCTGAGGGATCCACATCGGAGCCAGGAAATGATACTCACAGTAAAGATCAGAGCTCCCTCATGAAAGCAACGGCCATTCCCAGCCACAGCAAGGTACTGAGCTCCTCCTCCAAGAACAGCCTAGTTCACCCTAGGAAAACCATCAGCAGCAAGCTCCTCATAGAGAATCAACAGGCCCAGATAGTCCTCCCCAGTTCTTTTTATGGCTATTGGTAACAATCTTCAGGTGGATCCTCCACACACAGACTATGCTGATTCAGTTCAGCTGGGCATTACAAGTTGCCCATTAGTCAACCCACTACAGCTGGTAACAGTTTTGATGACCATGAAGGGGCTTTAGTTTCTGCTGCTGAGGATCCTGCATCCTGACAATAACTTGGGAAAGAGACTGCTTTCTTCTCAATAGCTTCCCCTGATGTTGGGACTCCAAGGACATTCCAGCACCTGCCAGGGGCACCTTGGAACACTGAAATTCCCCCTTTTTTTCCCACCACCTGCATCAGCTGCCAATAAATGCTTTTATTGGTTACAAAAAAAGTTTCAGGAGCTCTGATCTAATAAACTTACAAGTTCCGGGTTTCATCTTATTTGGAGTTGATGGGCTCTGCCTGGTTTCCTCCTCGTAGTGCACTGCAAGGATTTACTCTCTCCACAGTTGGGACCTCTCTTAGGTCATCCAGTATGGTGAGCCATTATGGTGAGCCTTGACACAGGCCTAGCCATGACTGAACTTTGAGTCACCTCGCTGGCACGGAGGTGCTCTCGCCCATAGCCACGGGCGAGTTCAGCTAGTAGCAGATGTAACCCATAATGGTCGTTATTGTTTCCCTCTGAGATGTGTGGGCGGTACCCTCGCTCCCTCGCTCCCGTGCAGCTCTCGCTCCCATGCAGCTGGAGAGTATAAAAGGGCGAGGTTCGATAATAAAGCAAGCAACTGAAGAAGAAAGGTGCCTCCCGTCTCTCTGTCCTCATCCTTTCAGGTTTAGGACCTGCTGGCAGGATCCTGAAGCTCGCGACAAGTGGCGCCCGAACAGGGACCTGAAAGAATGAGGATATGCAATCCCGGACCCAGGTCGAAGGCAGCGACAGTGCTCCGGAGGAAGGTAAAAAGAAAGTAAAAATAAAATAAAATAAAAAATAAAAAAAATAAAAAGGTAAAAAAATAAAAAGGTAAAGAGAAAAAAGGGAGAGAAGGTAGAGAGGGTCAGATCCATTAGGGAAGAAAAAAAAAGAAAAAAAAAGAAAAAAAAAAAAGAAAAAAATG
>NW_022917692.1:7688-14700 GCF_012274545.1 Fukomys damarensis
AAAAAAAAAATAAAAACAGGTAAAGAAAGATATACAAGACCAGAAGGCCTAAGTATATAGAGAAGGTATATGGAAATAATATAAAAAGGTTTACATTTACAGTTAAGAAGAGCTTTCATTCCTTTAACCCTAATTCTACAAGAGATCTCTGTCAACTTTGATCTGCAAAAATTCTGACTAGTCATAACAAAAAGATTATAATTCAATTGGCCAAAACCATCTGAGTGCACTCATTAAAATTGTCTTATATGTTTGTCTGTCTTAAGTGTTATATGTTTGTCCTAAATATTCAAAGATGTTTGTACGTTCTTGATCAAGATAATGTTAAATATAAATAGATTGTTGATTTCTACAACTTGGCTTTATAGGATTAAATAAAAAACTTAAATATAAGTAAATATAAATCTTTAAATTTGGATACGCTCCTGTTGGTAAATAAAGAAGCAGCTGCTCAGAAAATTTATTCTGATCTTTGTTCACTAATGGGAGCCATCAAAATAATTTTTTATAGCCTTGTAAAAAAAATATGTCTTGTTAAATATGTTGGGAATATTTTGTTGGTTATCAAAGCTCTGAATTGTAGAAATGTTATTGTAATATGTTTCTGATGATTATTTTCTGTTAAAAAAAAAAAGGGAAGATCCTGTTGATACAAGGCCACGTTGCAGGATATAAGAATTTATATAATTATAATAATTATTGCTACTTTTTGGCATACAAAATGTACTATTGTTTGACCATGCAGGTTTTCCAGCATATTGTTTATGAGAATAACCTTTTAGTCCAGGTATTCTCCCTTCTCTTCTGCTCCACCTACTTATGGTTATAGGTATATTTATAGATCTGCTACTATCCCTGAACAGCTTGAATCTGGAGACTGAATTGGGACCCCAACAGTGAAGCAGCAGAGAGAACTCCAGGATGTGTCTTGGTGCACAAGCGGAGACTTTATTGTCCAGAACAAGGATTCATTGGAACTGGTTTGGCGCTATTTCAGCAACAAATGGACTTATTAAACAAAGAAGTTGAAGGATTGTGGTTGCATACTCGATTGGACTGTGATCCCAGATTTCAACAACTCTGCCTTACTCCCTTTCCTGTCAAAAACCATTCTGAGGAAATTAGACGACTTTCTTCATTGTTGCGAGGGTCTTGGAATCGGACATTTCTAACTACAACTAATCAGTTGTCATTGGACATTGAGGTCTTGTCTGGTGTTCATGCCAATTCTATCCGGCTTGATTTAGATTTTGCTACAGAAGTTTGGGAAAATTTGAAAAAGATGTTTTCACCTTTTTGGATTGTTATATGGCTTATTGTTATTGCTATTATGATTGGTTTGTGTATTTTGGGTTACTGCTCATATCAATGCTGGAAGCGTTCCCAGTTTAAGAGCGTTCAGCCATGGCTGTACAAGCTTCTTTGGATGATGATACAACGTGTGTAGCCATTTACTTGGCTCAGGCTTGGCATGCTTAGATCCCCCGCCTTGGGATACTCAGTGACGGGTAAGGACGGAAGCTTCTGTCTACCAACCTAAGACAGGTCGTATTGGGACATGAGCCCTGTGACTGATGACGGGTAAGGAGATAGAAGACTTCTGCCGCCTAAAACAGAGGTTCCTTGGCTGATGAGTTGATAGCATTCTTCATGCTATCAAAGAAAGATGGGGGAATTATGGTGAGCCATTATGGTGAGCCTTGACACAGGCCTAGCCATGACTGAACTTTGAGTCACCTCGCTGGCACGGAGGTGCTCTCGCCCATAGCCACGGGCGAGTTCAGCTAGTAGCAGATGTAACCCATAATGGTCGTTATTGTTTCCCTCTGAGATGTGTGGGCGGTACCCTCGCTCCCTCGCTCCCGTGCAGCTCTCGCTCCCATGCAGCTGGAGAGTATAAAAGGGCGAGGTTCGATAATAAAGCAAGCAACTGAAGAAGAAAGGTGCCTCCCGTCTCTCTGTCCTCATCCTTTCAGGTTTAGGACCTGCTGGCAGGATCCTGACGTCGCGGCTCGCGACAATCCAGTAGTGCCATTTGGGTGAGGAAAGGACGTTCACTATTTGTGGCCCTTCAGGCCTATTGCAGGTCCGTTTTGGTGTGAGAAGAGATTGGTGTGAGATGAGATTCAGAAGAAAAACTAAATAAATAAAATTCCACACATGTGCTTTGGTTTCGTTTGGTTTAGAATACTCCTTTGTTTTGGTCTGCTTTGAAATGCTTTTATTTGTTTTTGTTTCATTTATCTTTCCCTTTTTATAACCACCTTAGTTCTAGGTGAGCAGCAGGGTTTCATTCAGTACCATCTAAAATTCTATAGCCATTTGGGATTCAAATAATTCTGAGATTTCTTTGTGAACCTGTCGTGAGCCGGCGACGCAGAGCACTGTCCAGCAGTGCCTCAAACCTGAAAGAGCAGCGGGGTGGAGATGGGGCAGAGAGAAAGGAAGGACACCAAGACAAGAGTCTGATCAAGGCGACGTTTATTGCAGGCAGGCATAAGTCTTTTCAAGGAAAAGACCGAACTATTATGGGCTAGGATTACCATAGTAACCTCAACACCTGCTCCACGGGAACGAGGGTTCACACGGGCAAGAGAAAGCAGGCTCAAGAAAAACAAATTAACAACACTTGCAACTAATAATCATGATTCCCACAATAGGTGGAGGAACTTAACAAAATGGAGTTACAACACCTGACTCCTATAGATAACATCAGATCTTTAACAGGAAGCACCTGACTCCTACAGATCTTTGGCTGTCCGAGTTTCTCCTGTGCAGGGTCAAAACAAGTTAAACATGTGCAGTCCTTAAAAAGGAACAAATGTTATCTTTCAAAAAGCCAGTGGGCCATGGCTGGCTTCCCACATGAACCAATATAGAATTCAAGGTTCTTGAACTGTTTGTCCACAAAAAAAAACCCCAAAACTTTAGATTAAAATTCTTTATAAGATTTTAAAAAAAACCTGCTGGTGTGTTTCAAAAGCTGCTATAGACTGCTCAAAAATGAAAATGCTGTGCTACTTTGCAGCTCCCTAAGTTTTAATTAATTGTAGCTTAAAAGGGGTGATTTTATTGTGATACACGTATATACATATATAAGAAAGCACACTGATTTCATAGGGCTGTCCTTAAAGATTCATTAAAATAAGATTGACTAAGATACAGATGTTTTGCCTTTCTGGGAAATACTGTTTCTAAACTGGATTATTTTTCATATTAGATAAGACATAAATTTCTTACCACCTACATCTAAATTTTAGCAAAATAAAAATGTCTTAAATTGACTAAGATTTATAATAAATAAAGGCCAAGAATAAAAGCTTCAAAAAATTCAAATTCCGTTTAATTAGGTAAGCAATCTCCTTTGAGATATATATATTTCTAACCTGGAAATCTGAAGATAAGTTAAGAATTTAAGGCTCCAATAGTTAAGTTTATGTGTGTGTGTGTGTGCTTGTGTGTGGGGTCGGGGTCGGGCAGGCCAACTGACTCTGTATTCCATTCAAACATCAACAAAAATCACATTTAATGAGCTTGGGTTTCAGTTAAACATTTTAGTAAAATCAGAATGCTATCTAGGACCCCATGGTGTGGTGGCACATGCATGCAATCCCTGCACTTGGGAGGTTGAGCCAGGAGAACTGCAGTGAGTTCAAGGCCAGCCTGGTCTACATAGTGAGTTTAAGGCCAGCCTTAACTACACAGTGAGACCCTGTCTAAAAAACCAAACCAAGGCCGAGGATTTAGCTCAGCAATTCCGCCGCCTGCCCTGCAAGCGCAAGGACCCGAGTTTGATCCCCAGGACCAAAAATAAACCAACAGGGCCAAGGATGTAGTTCAGTGGTGCTGCACCTACCTCCTAAACTCAAGGTCCTAAGTTTGATCCCTGATACTGGGAAACAAAAAAAAACCAAACCAACAAAATTTTTAAAAGACCCCATGGTAGTTTTCTGCTGCCCAACCTGGAGGAGGGCAGGGTAGTTTCAGTGGAGCTGGGGAGACCTCCACCCAGGACTGTTCTCCCTCCCCAGCCTTTCCCTTCCTGCCCTCTCCTCCTGTACTTCTCATATTTGATACCACGAGGTGACATGAAAGCAGGACCAGGGAGGGTGATCACACCAAGCAGCTGCAGTCTCTGCCAAGATGACAGAAGTATTGACAACACCTGACTCCCAGAAACTGCGACACCAGCTGAATACCCTGCTAGAATAGGAGGCTAGAAAGTCAGTCAGAGGTCTTCAGCTTGGGACTAATTGAAGCTGCCCAAGACAATGGCCTTAGAACAACTTTTAGACTGAGGGACTTTGAAGTGAAAGATCTTCTTAGTCTAACTCAGTTCTTTGGCTTTGATATGGAGACATTTTCTCTGGCTGTGAATTTACTGGATAGATTCCTGTCTAAAATGAAGGTACAGCCCAAGCACCTGGGGCGTGCTGGGCTGAGCTGCTTGTATTTGGCTGTGAAATAAGTAGAAGAGGAAAGAAATGTCCCATTGGTAACTGACTTGATCTGAATAAGTCAGTATAGGTTCATGTTTTCAGACTTGATGCAAATGGAAAAGGTTGTGTTACAGAAGATGTGTTGGAAAGTCAAAGCTACCACTGCCTTTTAATTTCTACAACTGTATTATTCAGTCATTCAAGAGAGCTTGCCATTTGAAAGGAACAAAAAGCATAAATTTTGAAAAACTAGAAGCTCAGTTTAAGGCACATCACTGCAGGATCACATCTTTTAAAGCAAAGCCTTCTTCTGTTGGCCTTACCTATCACTGCATTGGAGATTCAAGCACAGAAGAGTGCAGAGTTAACAGAAGGAGTAGAATGTCTTCAGAAACACTTCAAGTTAAATGGTAGAGATCTGATGTCAGGCCAAGACCTTGTATCCAAGTGCTTAACTGAATATTCATCAAACAAGTGTTCCAAACCAAATGTTCAGAAGAGGAAGTGGATTGTTTCTGAGCTTACTGCATGGCAATACAAGCATAGTTATTACAGACTACCTCACCTTCCAGCAATTCCTGAAACAGTTCCTTAATTGGTAAATTTGGTTGTTATTCTCTGTATAGAAAAAAATGTATAATTTTCTTCTCCAGTTGAAGTATTGAAATACTATATTCAAAATAAAACACTGGTCTTGGATGGAATAGTAAAAGGGATAAAGCTGGCATTACTAATCTAGTCAGCTAACATTTGAAGCCATTTACTTTATATAAAGTACTATACCCTAAGGGCTGGACGTGGTGGCACAGGCCTGTAATCCTAGCACTTGAGAGGTGGAAGCAGAAGGATTGACACAAGTTTGAGGCCAGCCTAGGCTACATAGAAAGACCCCACCTCAAAGAAAAAAAAAATGAAAAGGAAATTATTAGGTACAGATTCCTTAAAAGAAAAGCCCCGTCCTAACCCTAACCCTGACCCATGACAGCATCCCTGATTGGGCAGAACTGCATGGGTTTTTTTCCTTGTCTATGTGCCGCAATCTCCTCATTTATCGACCATGTTATGGAAGGAACTGGCAAGTGACACACAAAGAGGGCACAGAATGGAAGTAAAATAACAAAAGTTTCCTCCATTGATGACACCTAATGGCAGTGCCCTGATTGATCGCATACAGGGCTACAATTTTCCCTTTTATAGGGTTTTATAGCCTTGGTCTCATTCAGGTGGTTACATTGCATTTTCACAGTTCTTGTTGCTGATATTCAAAACATGGTGGAAAGCAGTTGAATTCCCGGATGTAGCACTTCTTTGGTAGTGGAGGTTACCTGTAAAATTCATTTAGTTATCTATTCTAGTCCAGGGGAAGGGAGCATATTTGGTCAGTAAAGCTAACAATGGTTCTTTTCATTTACAAAACTTTTGAGGGAGACTACACGCCTCCGATGTCAGTTAATTCTGAACTAAACCGAGCAAAGGGCAGAAGTTATCTTACACTGTGATATTTCCTAGGGTTCTTGCTATTAAACTGTTCTCTATCAACATCATTATGAATCTGGAGACAGCTTGGTGCATTTGGACAGTGACATTTTTGCTGTGCCTCAGTTTTCACATTTGTTCTGTTAAATAAATGGAGAAAGAGAGAAAGACCAGACCACAGAGGAGAGATTCAAGAGTCAAGAGAAATCAGCCTGAGAAAGATCAAAAAGGGGCAGAGGAGAGCAGAATTGCAAACACATGCTTCAGTGAAAAGAGCACTGAGAGATACGTTAAGGGTCATAGAAATTGAGTCCAGTCCTTGTCTCCCTAAGTATGCTTTACACAATGTTACATTCCCTGAAGTATTATTATTATTATTATTGTTATTGTTATTATTATTATTTTTTTTTTTTGGTACCGGGAATTGAACTCCGGTTCTTGCGCTTGCAAGGTAGGACACTGAACCACTGAGCTAAATCCCTGGCCCTCTGAAGTATTATTGTATAAAAAACTTATAACTACTAAAGTCTTAATAAAGATGCCACAATAAATCAACCTGATATTGTGTTCTATTCACATTCTTTGAAATACTTCAGAGTGTTTAAAGCTCTGTGGAGTCACTCAGTAGATAAGATCTTTGTTTTTTGGTACCGGGGATTGAACTCAGACCCTTGTGCTTGCAAGACAGACAGTGAAACCACTGAGCTAAATCCCTGGCCAATGGACAAGGCCTTCTAATAGTTCTTAAAATACTTCTACACAGTGTTACTTGGGTCTCTGATGCAACCATTTTAGCATTATTATGAATATTGGGTTTTGGTATGATGTAATGAGAAACATTTATATTAAATAAATACACATGATGCATGACAAAAGATGGGATCCTACTTAGGTCACCTACAATAAAGCAATAAATGGAGACTGGCATTGAGGTTTCTGTGTCTAGGGGAATGGAGATTTGAGGGTAAGTGTAGACATCCATGTACTGTGGATTTCTTCCCAGCTAAAGTCAGAATTCAAATCGTTAAACCAGTGTGAGATTCAATATACCTCTGAACTTCCTATTTCTGGAATTGAATAGCAATTCAGAGTTGAGA
>NW_022917693.1:0-296 GCF_012274545.1 Fukomys damarensis
AAAAGTGCCTCACAACAGTATTTCAATCTCTGCCAGGCAGACACCTACAAACAAAAAGGACTAGAGTTGTACTCCCCAGAAGAAGTGGTCTTCACTGGTAAACTCACAGAGTTGCAGCAACTTTCTCTGTGGAGTACTTCACATTCATGAAACTGACCGCTTTCGCTTTAAACGGCTAAGCGGCGAGAGAGGCTGTTTCCCGAGGAAAACAGCACTTTAAACTGCAGAAGCCATCGGCAAAGAGCGTTTGTGTTCTAATGTCAAACTGAAGCTATCCCCAAGTATACAGAGTTCTG
>NW_022917694.1:0-211 GCF_012274545.1 Fukomys damarensis
TGAAAGGTATTTATGTAGCACATAACTGTAGACTTCTTGTATCGGATCCCTGAAGGATTAAATAGGCCTTGCCTTCAGTGGTGACCCAAATTCTAGTGCCCTGAGGAATTTATTAGTAGCACAAAAAGCCATTAATCTCAAAAAGTCCTAATCCTTTATTTTTAAAAACTATGGGATCTCAAGAAGGATTAAATCCATCTTACCCTCAAAG
>NW_022917695.1:0-222 GCF_012274545.1 Fukomys damarensis
AAGTAGTAAAGAGGAAATACTGGAGTTTTCAGGGCTCTGGGTGAGGCTGTGGCAAGAAAAGTCCAGGGGGTTTTGGAGGAGAGAAGGAAGGAGATACTCACTCTCCTGCTTCCTTGTGCCTCCTGAGCTGACCCCAGGCTAAAGAAAGCAAAATCTGATGTTTTAGGCAGGTGGTGGCTAATGGAAGAGGTCTCCTATACAAGCTCAGCTGGCCATTATGCA
>NW_022917696.1:0-5698 GCF_012274545.1 Fukomys damarensis
CAGGGACCTGATGCCGAGGACCCTGGAGGGGCAGATCACCATGGAGAAGACGCCCAGCTACTTCGTCACTCGGGAGGCGCCCGCGCGCATCTCGGCCATGTCCAAGGACACCAAGCTCATCGTGGTGGTGCGGGACCCGGTGACCAGGGCCATCTCGGACTACACGCAGACGCTCTCCAAGCGGCCCGACATCCCCACCTTCGAGAGCTTGACGTTCAAAAACAGGAGCACCGGCCTGATCGACACGTCGTGGAGCGCCATCCAGATCGGCATCTACGCCAAGCACCTGGAGCACTGGCTGCGCCACTTCCCCGTGGGCCAGATGCTCTTCGTGAGCGGCGAGCGGCTCATCAGCGACCCGGCCGGCGAGCTGGGCCGCGTGCAGGACTTCCTGGGCCTCAAGCGCATCATCACCGACAAGCACTTCTACTTCAACAAGACCAAGGGCTTCCCCTGCCTGAAGAAGGCCGAGGGCAGCAGCAAGCCCCACTGCCTGGGCAAAACCAAGGGCAGGACCCACCCCGAGATCGACCGCGAGGTGGTGCAGAGACTGCGCGAGTTCTACCGGCCCTTCAACCTCAAGTTCTACCAGATGACCGGGCACGACTTTGGCTGGGATTGAACGGACTGTACCTGTGACGTTTATCATGTGGTTTATATATTACAAGAGATTATATGTATGTAAAATGTACAGAAATCTATTTTATAATAATTTATTTTTAATTCATAAGCAATTAATTCACTAAGCTGCCTAGCCACACTCTTTAGAGAGTTAGCTTCATGATCTGTTAACATTCCAAAGTGTTTAATTCTGATGTTTTGCTCTATGCCTCACAATTGATGGTGCTTCCATTTTTCCCCTTTCCCTCCCCATTATATTTAAAAAGAAGAAAAGCACAACTTGAGATTTTTTTTGTTACGGGTATTCAGCCTTCAGTTGCTGTCCCAGTTCTCTGGTTGCTGTCTGCTTGCGTCTGGGTCTCCGTGCTCCAGCTTCCAGTTTTTGCTTGCGAACCTCCTAAGAGCTCTGAGCTGCCTCCACTGTGCTATATTCTGAAGTCAGACCTCACATAGCAGCTTCCTAATCCATGTGTAATCATTTCCAAGGAGGGAGACTCCAAACCACCGTGCTGAGGGTTTCCCTCACCTCTACCGAGCATGTGGGGCACCCCCCCCCATGCAGTGTTGTCGGTATCCTTTTAGAGTTCGAATGACAGGGCCCATTTCCTTTAGCCTTCGATGTTGAAGGATGGCCCATCATCCCCTTCTGTCCTATCCTTGGTCCATTAACAGCTTGATGTGTGTGCAAATGTTAGTCCCTTTCCCAGGCCACATGCTTGGGTGCTGCTTGAGAAATAAAGGTGATCTTTTCTAATTTGCATGAGCGTGCACCGTGCTCTTTTCTCCAGGCAGACAGTTCTGCTGTGACACACCAAAGAATTCCATAGGCTTGCAGAGCCACTGGCACAAACCCAAGGAAGGCACTGGATATTGGGACCTATAGGGGTCAGGTGCATCTCTTGCCATCAGCATCTACCAAGCTGTGGCTAGGTGCAGAGCTGTTGCTAGGTGTAGGCTCACAGCCTCACAAAGGAGAAAAGACAAAGACTCAAAACTGGAAGGCAGCCTGGCAGAGGAAGGATCTCCCTGCATCCCAGATTGCTGTTGCTTTGGGATTTGTAGCGCCTCTCAGAATGACCATGTGGCCTGTAGATAATTCCAGTAGCAATAACGAGGAGTGGCCCTTTTAAAGGCATAAAAGCTAGTCCCATGTCCTGTAGTCTTTGGGCCAGAAACTTGTACAGCTGTCCTGTTTCAGCTTCCTGTTCAGAAGAGCTGCCAGCATCGTTACTACTGTGCAGAAGGCTCTCCCCATCCCTCTGTGGTGCAAGTGCAGATAGGGATCATTTATGATGAGCAGCTGGTGGCAACTGGATAACCATATAGTGACATCATATAATGACTTATTTAGCTAATCTTCAGTTCTCTATACCAGAGTACTTCTGTTACAAAAAAAATTGTTATTTGAGCTATACTTTCCTCAAAGAACATGTGGGAAGATGTACTGATTGTCAAACTTGTGATATTTATAGAGGAAGCCTTTGTATGTTGAGCAGGACAACTTGACCGAATGGGTAAGAAAAGTTATATGAAAAGAGGAGAGAATCATTTATATCTAGAAACTAATCCAGAGATGTTACTGGTCTTTAAAGTGACATTTTGATAATCTGGTTTGTATTTGTCCACACACTTTAGCCCAACTCTTAGCAGCAAAAATATCTGGACAGGTTGAGTTTAGGGAGGAAGGTGAGCAGAGGCGCTGTGTATTCCCTAGGTGTTGTATCAATTTTATAGAGTGTTTTTATTGTCTTTACAAAATGATGTGGAACCTGCACTTCAGGGCAACACGTTATCATAGTGCATTCTCCAGTCTTGCTGCTCGGGTGTGAATGACACCCACATAAGGGTGCTAATAAGTTGTGCATTTTCTGTTTGGCAGGCTCACCTACAATCAAAGTGTGAACACTTCTTTTCAGTTAGAGCATAACCTTGCTTTGAAGTAAGGCAGTATCCAAGTCCTCCACCAAATCTTGCCCTGTTGACTTCCTGGCCACTCTCATGGTCTAACCGGACTCAAGATATAATTGGATTCATGGTGTAGACTTGCAGAATAGTCCGGAGAAGGTTGTGCAACAACCAGAGGAAAGCATGTATGAGCTTTTGCTTCCTCTTCAGGTCCCTGACCTACTTAACTGGACAAGTTTTGATTGTTTATTCCCAGCTTTACAATAAAACTGAAACAGGAAATGTTCAGATAGGAAGGTCATTTAGGCATGAACACTGAAGTGGCTCAAAATTCTATTCCAGGCGAAAGTCCTTGAATTCAAACAGATGTCGATAATTAGCACTGATGGAATAGGACACATTTTTCCAAGTAAGACAAATAAATGAAACATCACGTGCATCTCTTAGGCTGCGATAGATTGTAGCTCCTGATTGATCTGGGTGATGCAGCTGCTGGAGATTATCCCTTATCATGTGATAGTTATTACAGCCCTGCCTGCCTTCTTGGAAAGTCAGGCAGCACAGAAGATTGAATCTTGGGTTTCTTCCTCTGCTAGCCATCTGTAAGGCCATCAAGTTTAATAGTTTAGCTGCTAGAAGACAAACACCACGTCATGTTTTGGCAATTAATTCCAACACATGTTTTGGGTTTCTTTCATTTTAAAGAAAAAGCCCTGGTATTCACTGGAATGCTTTATTCTCAGTTTTGTTCCTTTCCTCATTTAAGAACAAGAAAAAAAGATGAACAAAAGAGAGGTAATTTCTGTCTGTCGACCATTTCCTTTGAGGTGTTTGTGTATAGTCAACTGTTAACAGAATAGGTAGTGCCTGGAAAGGTATTTTAAGACTATGTAATAAGTTCTTAATTGGATGATTGAGGAGGAGAAATTGTCTAATTCATGGGATTCTCTTTATGAGTCATTTTGAGTGGCAGATAAATTTAGACCTTTGGAGAAACACACTTACAGATGCTTCTGGGATGTTCTGGTAAGAAAGGAAAATGGAAGTTTCTAAAGAGTTGGGAACACTTTAGTATGTTTCTAAGATGCTGATGTGGAAGTCAATATTGTTTCTTTTTTCATTTTCTCAATAAGAATGTTTAATACAATTTAAAGGTGTGCTTAGATTTCCTTTCACTTTTGTAACATTAATTTATGACTGAGTTTCTTTCAGCCCCATAATCTAAAATACTGTGCAAATTCTAGCAGTGTGTCTTCTATAACCTGGATGTTAGAATAGCCAATATGTACAAAAAATTAAATCAAGTATTTTGTTCTATGTATAACACAAATTAATTTTACACAGAGAAAGATGTTTCTAGGAAAATGAAATTCTGGTAATTCATACTGTTTCTTTGTATGAACAAATAAAATATATTTTACCAACTTGTGGGGACTTTTATGTTTTACTGTATGGCAGATAGAGCAGGTAGTAACATTTTATTCAGTGCGTAGTTATGTTATCAGGTATTCCTTCAGAAATGGCTCACCCATTCAACATAGTCCAGGTTTTTCTTTCCTGAAACAAAGAATTGGATGACAAAAGCCAAAATGGTGCCAAAAGTTTATTTTAAATGCGAGGAGTGAAGGGGTAAGAAAAGGACTAGCACCTTAGAGCAAACTTGGGCTGAACAATGAGAGGAAAGGATCAAAGAGCATCCCGCGAGACACAGTGGACCGCTGTGAGGAGTCACCATAGCAGGCTTCCATTGTACCTCATCTCTTTTGCGTTATCCACATCCCATGGGAGCCTGCCAGGTCCTGGGAATGGCGTGATAATGTCCTGGGTTCTCGTAATTGACAGGTGCCACTTATTTCCCCAGACTGTTTTGCCACACCCCACCTCTTACATCAATCACACATGCGTATGCACAAAAAGTCACTCTTTGCACATTTATTTTTCAGGTTTTAGAGGGCCCAACCCAAAAGCCAATTATTCCACAAGTGTTTAAGATGAATTTTTTGTAAATGACTAAAGGCAAAAGAGGGAGAGAGAGGTTTGTACCCTGGAAGAGCTTAACCTCCATCCCCACATAGGGTCCAACAATACCAAGACCACACACTCAGGCCAAAGCAGGTGCACGAAGGCCAGTCACATGTCACATGGTAAGTGGGCTGTGGGTGAGCCCCTTTGGGTGAATCTGTATAGTAGCATTGCAGTATGGCCTTTTTTCTGTGGAAATCATTTTCTGTGACCAAGAGACAGAAAGGCACTGGGCAAGAAAATCTGTATTTTTAGTTTGTCTCAAACTGCCTTCTGTTTCCTTTGAGCATAGCAGCGCATCTATACGATTACTGCTTACTACAAATATTTGTATTATTGACTTAATTTTAAAAGAAACTTATGGTTTTAAGGGAGAAGCTATAATTTCTTGCCATAAAAAGGTGATCATAAAATACAGAGCAAACAAATGTTATTCATTTCTAGCTAGATAGTATAGGTGCGGTTTTAGCAGTCTTTGCCTTAGGCTCAATGCTCTGGCTGGCAAGACTGGCATCTAACTGAGCTATGCATCTTGACATGAAGAATGAAGGAGGATTGAAGAAGGAAAGCTTATATGGTGTCATTTAGTGTTGAGCCCATGCATACATTAAACACTGGGGTCCTTCCCTCTCCATCCTTTCCTGTAGCACTCTGTTGCCTCACACTTTGGGGACCTGAGAATCACACTGAGAGAACATCTTGGGGAGAGGCACAGAATTGGAAAGTAGGCTAGCCTTTGTGGAAGGAAAATATGACTAACATGGCCAAGAGGAGGCAAGTTGTTTAATTAGCATTTGGTTTTTAGAAGCCAGCATTTCATGGAGATGGGGCTCCTTCAGACCCAGGAATAACCCACCCAGTGAAATATGTGTGTGCCTTAAATGGTGACATGACTTTGCACCCATCCCATCAATTTATGATTTTTCTACAGAAAGGTAGTAAAATGGACCTAAAAATCTACTTATTAACCTGATGGCTCAGTTCAGAGAAGGTCAAATAATCAAATGACTTGGAGAAATATTTTAAAAATTCTTAACTTATGAACAAATCCTCAGTAGCACTGGAACTAGCAGAAAGAATCAACAGGTGGGATCTCATCTTATTAAAAAGATTCTGTACTGCAAAAGAAACCATCAACAGAACTAAGAGA
>NW_022917697.1:0-666 GCF_012274545.1 Fukomys damarensis
CTTTCAGTTTGTCTTTATAGGCTCTGACCTGTTCTTACTCACCTACAGTTGACATCCACCTTCTCTTTCCTACTGCTGCCCTGTGGACTTCAGACTCTAGGCTCAGATTCCTCACATTGGATCTGTGGGGTTGCATAAAGGATGAAGCATTAATTAGCTGAAATTTCTGAGTTATAGTCCAAACAGGAGATATAGATAAACATAATTTCTTTCTCTGCAGTTTTCTTCATTATCAGTTTTCACAGTAATGAGTGCATTCCTTAGCAACCTTCAAAGTGTTCATTTAATCTTTATTTTCTTACCTTTTTATCACTATGAACTCATGGCTTTTAATACATTTCAATGGCCAAATAAGTTCTTGACTCATCTCATAGGAAAACAATTTCAGGACTTGTCAGTGTAAGGCACAGGCAGATTTATTAGGCAGAGTTAGAAAGCAAGGAAGATTAAGAAAAGGACCCCAGACTGAGCAACAGGAGGGGACTCACTCTGACGGAGAGGTTCAGCCTGGCCCACACACAAAAGAATGAGGCCAGTTTCCTGGCTTAGCTGAGGTGTGCCCAGTCTGGTGGATCATTATCTCAGTTCTGGTTTCACAGCTCTGGAGGAATCCATATGGCTTGAGTGGTAATTTGGTTTCTCTGAGATGATTATTCTTTTTTTTTT
>NW_022917698.1:0-252 GCF_012274545.1 Fukomys damarensis
GACCTGCCCATGGAGGCCTGGCTATAGTGGGCAGCGACTGGCCAGCGAGGAGGGTTGGGGCTCAATGTCGGGGACGGAATAGGCCCACCATTTTCCTCCAAGAGTAGTTTCCTGAGCGCTGGACAGTGGGTGTCCGTGCTAGCTGGACACCCAGGCTGAGGAATGACGCCGGAGTAGAAGTCCCTCCTGTCGGGTCAGGGCTCCTGTTAGCGCTGGGGGTAGACAGGATTCCGGTGGGTGATAGGCTGGCAG
>NW_022917699.1:0-288 GCF_012274545.1 Fukomys damarensis
CCCTGGATCCAATCCCCATTAAAAAGCAGGAATAGGATAAATTGACGTTTGCTAAACAAAACATTGAAAAGAAAAATCCAATTCAGTGATTATAAGGAAATAAATATTTCCACACCTGCTGATCTGTCACTGCCTATAACCAGCCAAGTTTATATCTCAAATCTGGCTTATCCACTTGAGGCTGTGCTCCTGTACAGTCCTATATTCAGTAGTGCATATAATCTGCAGTATCATTGTACTTTTCCTTGGGTAAGCAGTGCTTTCAAATAGATAAAATAGAAACAATTA
>NW_022917700.1:0-1199 GCF_012274545.1 Fukomys damarensis
AAAAAAAAAAAAACTTAGCCAGAAAAGTTCAGGACCCAATAGGCTACAAGAACAAATAAGGAAACAAGGTTTCAAGTTATATTACAAAGCTACAGTGGTGAAAACAGCATGATACTGGCACAAAAACAGACAAATCAATGGAACAGAATAGAAGATGCAAAAACAACCCCAGGCACATTCAGTCCTCTGATCTTCCACAATAGGGCCAAAAACATACACAGGAGGAAAGATAGCCTCTGTAACAAATAGTCCTGGGGATAATGGCTAAATACATACATACATAAGATTGAATCTAGACCTGTATCTCTCACCGTGTACTAACATAAAACCAAAACAGACCAAAGATCTTAATATTACAACAGAAACACTTCATCTGCTAGAAGATAAAATATGTAAAACTCTTGGAGACATAGGCATAGGCAAGGACTTCCTGAACATAACCTCAGCTGCAAAAGAGTTATGATCAAGAATCAAGTGGGATTATGTCAAGTTAAAAAGCTTCTGCACAGAAAAATAAACAACCAACATAGTGAAGAGACAACCTAAAGAATGGGAAAATTTCTATGGCCAGCTACTTCGGGGAGAGAGTAACTAATATCTAAAATATATAAAACCAAAAAATTGGACCACCCAAAATAAAAGAACAAATCAAACTAGGTGCAACTGAAATTAATGGATGCTTATCAGATAAGAAATACAAGTGGCCAATAAATATATGAAAAAATGTTCAATAACTGTGGCCATGAGAGAATTGCAAATTAGAACAACACTGAGAGTCCATCTCACCCCAGGAAGAATGGCTGTCATCAAGAAATCAAGTAATAACAAATGCTGGCTAGGGTGCAGGGAAAAAGGAACACTTCTATTGTTGGAGGAATGTAAACTAGTACAATCACTATGGCGATTCCTGAAAAAACTAAAGCTAGAAATTCCACTTAACCCAGCTATTGCTCTTCTAGGTATTATCTCAAAAGAGTTAAAAATGCTATATTACACTGATATATGTGTGTCCATGTTTAAAGCAGCACCACTTGCAACAGGTAAATCTTGGAAACAGCCATCAACAGATGAACAGATGAGGAAAATATGGTATATGTACACAATGGAGTTGTAGTAAGCCATAAAGAAGGATAAACTTGAGTCATTTGTAGGAAAATGGATGCACCTTGAGACCATAAGGCTAAGCTAAATAAAACAGA
>NW_022917701.1:0-238 GCF_012274545.1 Fukomys damarensis
TAAATGGCTAACTCACAAAACATTAGTTGTTTGTAATAAGCATTTATATTTTCTTCTGAAAAAGTGAAGCAACTACATGTAGAATATTTAAAAGTCCCTGCACACTACTAGTAAATATTTCTGATACCTAAAATACATCTCTCACAGAAAGGAAAGAACAGATGGTCATCAGATAGCCCTGTGATTTATTAGTCTATAAATTTTCTTTGTTTTCCCTGTACAGAAGGGAAGCAGAGGA
>NW_022917702.1:0-292 GCF_012274545.1 Fukomys damarensis
TTCTTCCCTAGGCTCAGCTGCTGGTGTCCATTTCCAGCTCATTCCCAGCTAACCACCTACTCTATCAGACCCTCCCTGAAGGAGCACCCAGAGGAGTCCAAGAATGCAAGGGCGCTTGCCCAAATTGGAGAGGAACAAGATTGTTGTATTGTATGAGGAAGACATGTGATCCACACGGATTCTTGATGAATAAGGGAGATGTGGGCTCGAAATGTAATGGAATTAACCCCAAGCAATAGATAAAATGAAAAATAATAGAAATATGGTGAAGAAGACATGTTTCTTCTTATAG
>NW_022917703.1:0-226 GCF_012274545.1 Fukomys damarensis
TTTATTAGCACGTGCTTGCAGTCCATAGCTACATTTCTTATTGGGAGATGGTGCACGTCCACATGTCTTAACGCTCTTCTGTTGCTTTAGCTTCTTTTGCCCCTCACTCTTTCTCTTGGTCCTCTTCTGATCTGTAGACGATCTATCTCCCTATGTCCTATACAGTTCTTTTATTTTGCACTTTATTTATAGTTTACAGATTCATATAAAAGAAAAAACTATATAT
>NW_022917704.1:0-218 GCF_012274545.1 Fukomys damarensis
GAAAAAAACCTCATACATTAGTATTTTTGTCTTAACAGAAAAACAAATAACACCCATGCCATCGGTTCGCCACCACTGTTCTAGTCCCGTGAAACAAATATAAAAAACAAGACACAGAAAGCTAAAATGGTTTGCAAATTTATTTACATCTCTAGTAAAACTTACAAATGTATACAAATAGAAGATATTCAGCACACAAGAAGATGACATTTATGACA
>NW_022917705.1:0-489 GCF_012274545.1 Fukomys damarensis
ACAGGACAGTTCCCACCACACAGAAGTCCCCACTCCCAGACAGGGGTCTGCTTCCCACAGAGCCTGTGACCCATGCCTCTCCTATCAAGGCTTTCAAGTCACCTGGGCCAGCTGGAGGTGGTTCTGGGACCCCATGAGCCTGGGGATATGGTGAGGAGCAGCAGAGTGCTGAGGTCCCCGACTCCCCCTCGGGTCTGCACCTACAAATGGGAGGCAAGTGTGAGGTGTGCAGAGCTGGGCTGCAACTGCAGGGCCACGCTGCACACCAGCACCACCTCCTCCCCACCCACTGATGAGTCACACAGCAGCGAGGGCTGTCTCTGCGCCCACCGCTGCCCCGTCCACGGGCCCTGTACTTTCCCATGCAGCCTTCGCCAAGCAGTGCTTCCAACAGCTCTCACACAGGAAGGAGCCTACTGAAAGGTGCTTGACTCAGGAAGGCACTTGGCAAATATTCATCGGAAGAAGGAATGATTATCATTATGATAA
>NW_022917706.1:0-322 GCF_012274545.1 Fukomys damarensis
TTTTGGGAAAGAATCAGATAGCAAATATGGTAGATCATAATATACCAGTCTCAGCTACTTACATGTGCTGTTCAAATGTGAAAGCAACCATAAACAGTAATGATGTAGTAGTTTCAAAAACTTTGTTCACCAAAACAGAGAGTGTGCTAGAATTAACTAGTAGGCCGTGGTTGACTGCTTACTGGTCAAGTGGAAAACATGTGGACTGAATGTGCTATAAACCTGAGCTCTAGTTCAGCGTGCTTCCCATCTTACCTTTAATGTCTTGGAGAAGTTACTTAATATCTCCGAGTACCACTTCCCCCATTGGTAAAAGGAAACA
>NW_022917707.1:0-233 GCF_012274545.1 Fukomys damarensis
AAAAGGAATACATTTGTACTCCACACAAAATGTGGACATCCCTGGTAAACTCACAGAGTTGTAGCACCTTTCCCTGCGGAGTACTTCACATTCACGAAACTGACCGCTTTCGCTTTAAAGGGCTAAGCGGCGAGAGAAGCTGTTTCCCGGGAAAACTACACTTTAAACCGCAGATGCCCTCTGCAAAGTGCGTTTGTTTTCTAATGTCAAACTGAACCTATCCCCAAGTGTAC
>NW_022917708.1:0-278 GCF_012274545.1 Fukomys damarensis
TTTCAGCATGAACAAATATTTATGCACCAGAGGGCCAGCTGCAGAAGTAAATAAGTGTCAGGGCACCTCAGCAATCCCTACCCTAGGAAAGGATGGACTGCCAAGGCACGGGGAATAGATGAAGAAAACTGAATCCTTTTTCCAGCTGAAGATTGTCCAGAGACTAAGTCTGGTAATCCTCAAATACTGGAATTATGGTGGAGAGCTGGTGCCATATGGCGGAAATAGATATCTCCAGAACTTGGGAATTTTCCGAAGTTAGAAGGCTAAAAGGAAGG
>NW_022917709.1:0-871 GCF_012274545.1 Fukomys damarensis
AAAAAAAAATCATATCTCAAGTTAATTCACTCACTCACTCACTCACCAAAATAACTAATTCACGGCTTCTCCTCTAACACATTCAACCTCCCAGCAAATTCCCTCATTGCTTGCTTCAGTGAGAAAAACATAAGCTTCCAGAATGAAACTTATCTTCCCACTCCCAAGCCTACTCATATAGTTTGCTTTCCATACTATTCCAGTGAATGCACATTCCCCGCCCCTATCAAAAGTCAATCTCTCCACTTGTGGCCTGCCTTCCTTCGTTTCTCATCCATTTGAAAATGCTGCTCCTTGTATTATTCCATCTAGTGCCTCTGGAGTCAGTGCTCTTCCTACTGGGTCATTCTTAGCATACAAACACTCATAATTGTATTTCTCTCTTTATGCCTCACATTCATCACATTACAGTGAAGGTAAATGCAGATCATCTTTAGAGATACTGTGATGATTACTGCAATTATAATTGCTATTATTATGTCTTATAATATAACCCTTTATCCTCATGTCCCCCTCTAGTCACCATATTTCTCTAAAGCCCTTTACAACAATCCTAAAGTAGTGGCCAATTCTTATTGTCTCTAAAGCCTCATTCTCTCCTGAACCCTCCCTAAAAAAAAATCACCATCAAAGATGCTTATGACTGTCTTTAAGCCCAAAAGTCTATGCTCAAGCCTCAATAAATAACAGCTAACACATATCAACACTCACTATGCCACCAGACTCATTCAGGCAGTCCCCACAAGTGACTGTAGGATTGACATTACAATTATCTAACTTTAGAGAAGCAAAAACCAAAGCACCACGACATTATATAGCTTGATCGTGGTCACACAGTTTGCTCCGTCTCTCAGCAAGTTCCACTGAAAGC
>NW_022917710.1:0-251 GCF_012274545.1 Fukomys damarensis
ACTCGGGAGGCTGCAGTCGGAGGACTGCTGTGAGTTCAAGGCCAGCCCGGGCTACACAGTGAGCTCAAGACTAGTCTTCACAACACAGTGAGACTGTCTCAAAAAACACGCGCCCCCAAACCTACAGAAGATCACTTTCATGAAAACCTAAGAAATGAAATTTATTTGAAATAAAATGTTGAAAAAACGAGGCAAGTTTGCTCTAAATACCCACCTGAGAAACACGAAGCTGGCATGCCGCTAATTCTTTT
>NW_022917711.1:0-238 GCF_012274545.1 Fukomys damarensis
TAGTGCACAACGAGTTAGGCAACTGCACACTCCACATCCCTAAAGAATTAGCCATCCTTGGAGGGTCCTGGTTCAACGTTGTTCCAGGATGATGTACACGGGGGCTATAAGCATCCTCGTCCCTATTTCCATGTCTTGTCTGTGGTTTTTTTCATAATTTTGAGAAACAACTATTTTTTTTTTCTCAACTTCTCTAGATACATCAAACATTTACATTTTTTCCAAATAATGGCTTCTG
>NW_022917712.1:0-204 GCF_012274545.1 Fukomys damarensis
AAGGGGAAGGGGGAAGTTGGAGGGGTAGGAAAAAGAAAAGAAGGGAAATGAGAAATGAAAGAAGTGAAAACAAAGTCCGTGTGAACAGGGAGTGGTGGTGGAGTTGAAGGGAGGGCAGGAGAATGGGGAAAACATAAGAATCAAGATATATCATGTAAAGGTACAAATTCCCAATGATGAGTGTCATATTGTAAGCCTAAAATG
>NW_022917713.1:0-511 GCF_012274545.1 Fukomys damarensis
CTTTCACTACCTTTAGTCACTTCAAGGACTCTGATCATTACTGTGGTTTCACATCCTCACCAACGCATGCGATTTTGTGTATTAACTGACTTTGCCACTGTGATGTGTGTGAAATAATTTTGTTGTTTTAAATCACAGCTTGCCATTGATTTGTGGGGCTGTTTGTAAGCTCTTGTTGACTTAGAAGGGTCTATTTCATATTCTGGATAGGAGGACTTTTTCAGATACATACTATAAATACTTTCCCACCAGTCCTTGGCTTATTAATTTTCTTACTAGTATTTTGGCAAGAAAAAAATCTTACTTTTCATAAAGTTCAGTCTATCTCTTTTTTTCTCTGTGGGCTATTGCTTCTTTTCTCTGTCCTGTCTAAACATCCTTATCTTACATGAAGTATCAAAAATTCTCTCCTGGGGCCAAGAATTTAGCTCAGTGGCACCACACCTGCCTCCTAAGCACAAGGTCCTGGGTTCTATCCCTGGTACCAAAAAAAAAAAAAAAAAAAAAAAAT
>NW_022917714.1:0-567 GCF_012274545.1 Fukomys damarensis
GACAAATAAGTTTTAAAAGAACATTGATTTTTTTTCTCATTTTGAAAATTACAATCTTAAAGTATCTGACTATTGGAGCAAATGTGTATATACTGAAGTTAAGTCAGATTCTATTTCCCCATCTACAAATGGAAGGGATTACTGTGTGCTAAAATGAGATCATCTATGTAGAGCATTTGTCAGAGTACTTGCTTCAGGCTACTGTGTATGCTCAAATGTCTATTAAGTAGTGAAAATTACGTACCTCTCTATATACCTTGGTGACAGTGTATATGTGTGTGTGTGTGTGTGTGTCTGTGTGTGTGATGTACATGTAAACCTTATATATACTCCCATTGATCTTATTCATGTGTGGTTTCTAAATAATTTGAGGGATGTGTCTATGTCTTTTTTTCAATCCATCAAATTTAAGGAATCAAAGAAATTGCACATTCAGACTGACTAAACTATGAGCACTGTATTGATTACAACTATGTCATGACCAAGTAGACCAGCCCTTGAGCACATGATCCATCTCAGTAAAGAGACCCTGGTACATGCAAGCAATATTGAACAGTGACTGAAATT
>NW_022917715.1:0-702 GCF_012274545.1 Fukomys damarensis
ATGCTGATCCCTGAGGGTCTGGGGTAGCCTAAGAAGGCCCGCTGGAAAGGTGCCAGGAAAGCTGGCTCTTCTTAGATGAGGGGCACTCAGATAGATCACTGACGCAAGGATGCTGCTGTGCCTGCTCCGTGCTCCACATGGCGCCGCTGCGGTGCTGGGAATCCAGGTGAGCAGCGCTTGCTGGCCCCAGCGGGACTCACTGCCCCCACCAGACAGTGAAAAGAGTTGGCAGCTGTCACGGAGTAGTTTGAGAATGGCTGCAGCCAGCAGACTGAATCTGAAAAATGGGTGGAACGTGGGTTTAGGACAGAGGCTCGGGTGTCTCTTCTCAGACAGGGGTTGAGAGGAAAAGAAATGAGAACAAAAGAGCAGAAAAGCGCAGCAACGTCTTTTATCTTCTGGCCACAGCCCCAGATGATCTGGATAGATTAGGGAGAACAAAATGATTGCGTGAACGACATTTGCCAACAATTCATTTTCATGCAGAGACAAAAGAAAATTAACGTGCCTCTTATTTTATCTTTTGCGTAAGTAAGGTTACCTAAACTAAAGAAATGTGAGTTGACAGCTGGGTCTTAGATACCACAGAAGAATATTCACTGCCAGTTAATTATCAGAATGTCAAGTCATTTTACCACCTAATTTCAGCAGCACACTTTCATCTGGGCGCAAGTATGCCACTGTGGTCTGAAACACAGGCTA
>NW_022917716.1:0-405 GCF_012274545.1 Fukomys damarensis
GTTTAAACATTGATCTTCAATAGTATCACCTTGCTTAACTTTAGTTCTAATAGTCTTTTTCATTGATTTGGTCAGATTTTGTCTGTATAAGAATATGCTCTTTGCAAAAGTTGAAGGAATAACTAACTCTCGCTTTCCAATACCAAAACCTTTAATTTCATTTTGATGCCTGATTGCCCTACTGAGACCCTGTAGATATTGTTGAATAAAAGCCAGGAAGTGGACAACTTGTGTTGCTCTGTATCATAGGGGAAAAAGCTTAGTCCATCATTAAGTGTGGAATTGGACCATGAGGATATTTTGGATCCTGTAGCTATTTTAATTTAAAAATTATTTTCTTTGTAGAGAAGATAAGAGAAGTGATTGTAATCATGGTATTTCAACTTGACATGAGTAAGAACAACC
>NW_022917717.1:0-440 GCF_012274545.1 Fukomys damarensis
ATCTCCAAACCAAACTCAGGCCTTCTTTGGTTTGACTATGCTAAGGTACGCTTTTCCCTTTTTTCTGAGAATGCCACCTTCCTTTTGGGCTATGTGATTTTGTGTACGGTGTTCCCCCGGCCTGCGAAACATTTTTGTCTTGTTTCTACTTAGTTATTTCTCTCTTCCAGACTCAGGGCTAAGTTTTCCTCAGTAATACTGTAGCATATTCTACATTTGTATTAAAATATAGTTATTAGAACTATTTATATGCTTAACTTCCTCAATAAACTATGAACATTCTGGAGGGAAATGGCATTATCTTAAACTTTCATGCATGCCCCTTATCTCTGGTTCTTTATAAATATTCATTAAAAGGGTAAAAAATGAATGGATTTTACAGGCTTTTAATTTTGTTTTTGTTTCTGAAATCTCTTAATTTCTGTGGCCTTTGACTAAGG
>NW_022917718.1:0-265 GCF_012274545.1 Fukomys damarensis
GTACACAAATAACAGATTCACTGAACAAGAAATCAGAGAAACAATACCTTTCACAACAGCACCCCCAAAATATGAAGTATCTGGGAATCAATGTAACACAAGAAGCAAAGGACCTCTACACTGAAAACTAAAGCACTCTGAAAAAAGAGATCAAAGAGGATATAGGAAAATTAAAAGGTATCCCCTTCTCCTGGGTAGGAACAATCAACATAATGAAAATGGCCATACTACCAAAACTGCTATACAGATTCAATGCAATACCAAT
>NW_022917719.1:0-347 GCF_012274545.1 Fukomys damarensis
CGCAAGGAATTCACACGGCACAGAATTTGGGCGTGAGAGGTAAGGTGGGGGCAGTGACTTTTGAGAAGCTAGGATGTGCCGCAGCTTTCCCTCGGAGCGGAGCCTTGCCGCCTTGACAGAATCGGTAGTGATGGGCCATCCCCTAGCGTTAGAGCTACATTTAAGGCCTGGAACGGATTCCCCGTTGCACCCGCCGTGCAGTGCAATGTGTGACTGAGGGTAAGGCTTTGTGTTCACTGTTCCCTGAGTTTTCTGAATGACGAAGGAATATAAGTGCCTCCTCTAGGCTCAGGGATAGGGTTAGGGTTAGGCGGAGGATTCTGGAGAAGTATAGCTTTGGAATTTCG
>NW_022917720.1:0-2557 GCF_012274545.1 Fukomys damarensis
AAAAGAAAAGAAAAACCAACCAACCAAAAAAGACTCCATAGTAATAAAGCGGAGCTCCTTGCAACCTGCTCATTTACTCTGCAGACAGGAGGTGCATCTCTCAGTGCATTGAGCTATCATGATTTCAGGGCAGTGGGGTCGATGCAGCACTCAGCCCTGGGGGTGAGGGCAGAAGCAGACAACAAGGAGGGCAGGACAGCAGGTGTTGTAGGTAAACCTTCTGTGAAGGCCATGTTGGTGCCCCTGCCTGGCCTTCTCCTCTTGCTTCCTCTTCTGCCCACCCAAGGCTCCGATTATCCCTCATGTACTTGGTTCACGTCAGCCCGGTGTCCTCAGCGTTGTTACCTGCTGCCCTTGGCACCTCCAGGCCCACCGCTGCATGCCTCTTGTCTTTAGGGACCTTGCATTCTGCAGAGTGTGTATTGCCACGCCAGTTGCCTGGGACCATAGCCCTCTCTACCTTCCAGCCTCAGGAAATGCTGTTCTGTCTAGCTTGATCCCTGTCTCTGGGTCTTTCTCATTCTATAGACTTCTATTAAATGTTGCCTCGGAAAAGTCTGACAGCCCTTCATGAAAGTATTTTCTTCCCCCTCCAACCTCCATCTCTCACTATTATGGTGCCCTTCATTTCATCTGTAACATTGTACACAATATTATATGGGAGGGTCTGTTAGAGGGGGATGTAGGCAGGGACATAGGTCCTGACGTGTGTGGCTGATGGTTACAGAAATGACCACATGCTTACTTTGCGCTGTGTATTTGAGGGAGTTGCCTTTTGTGAACTCTGCATGCATTTACTGTGTGCCACAGACACTCTGACCCTTTGCTCACTCCAGAAATGAAGGCCAAGACCCCGATTGGCCTAGATGATACCAGGGAAACAGTTATTTTTAGGAATCAACTTAGTCCTACAAGTACAGTGGTTCCCACCTCACAGTCTGCCCTTGCTGTGTGCTAGCTGCTTCTCTGCATTCACCAAACTGTAGACTGCTACAGTTTGGTACCCAAAAGAAGGTTGCTACCCAAAAGAAGGTTGCAACTGCCTGCTAGGATGAGCAAGGCTTGAGAGAGGCTGGTTGATGGTGGCCCATGACAAAGCCTGGGAAAGTGCAGGGAGCCGTGGTTGCTGTCAACAGCAGGGTTGCTAATGATGTGAGTCACTGGGTCCAGCTGTGCTGAGTGGGGCATTTAGGGTGGTGCTGGTCGGCCTAGGATGGTATGTTCAGACTCCTTCAGAGGTAAGCATGAAAAGTTACACCTATGAGAAGCGGGTTCACACGTTCCCTATGAATCCCCTCAGTGTCACAGCACACTTCCCCCTCCCTTACATTCTGAATTTCTGTACCTGAGTACACCATTGCGTTATCCTTCATATGATTATTTCTATCCATCCTAATGTATCTGTTCTCTGTTCCTGCACTGCTTTCTAGTTATCAATTAAACATCAATCAAATCTTCCAAGGAAGTGAAAAGCAATAGAATTACAGTAAAGACATCACCTTCTCTAAGATAGAGTGAGGAGGGTGACTGTCTCTAGGCCTCAGATTTGGAGAAATCTCATCTGCTGACAGATTGCGTGACTCCCCTCAGGGGGAAGAAAGTGACTCAGTGTGTGCTGTCATGCATCATTCTGCTGCTCTGCTGGAGAAACGTGGAGAGCCCCTCCCTCTCCTGTCCTAATCTTGCTTCCTTCCTGGATTTCTTTTCCTCCCCACAGCTGCACTGATATTTGTTTTACTCTCATTCTATCCGGGTAATTTAAGTCACTGGACCATGGACTGTCACCAGGATATAGGATGAGTTTGGGAACTTTTTCAGTCAAAATGGAAATTAAAACAGAGAAAACAGCATGAACTCGCAGGAAAAACTTATCGAGAGCGAAGAAAAATGGGGAAGGGACTTCAGGTTGAGGGGAAGAGTTGAAGGGGCATAGCTATGACCGAAAATCAGACTGGCTCCTTAACAAAAGAGTGGGACTAGGTTTTCAGGATTTCAGCAGGACTTGCTAGTGTCTAGTAATTTCCATGGGTCATGAATATGATGTGTTAAAGACATTTTCCCCAGGTTTTAGGGAATTTCCTCCTAGTACATGATAGGAGGCGCTATCCCACCATGACCAGGGAGATAAGGGAAGAACTCATTCCTATACACCACTAATAAGGGAGGGCAGGGAAAAACGAAACAAAACATGTCTTCCCTTTTAGCGGTTAAGAGGTAATGAGTTAAGGCCCAAGAATCCCTCTTGTTTTATTTTTGTGAAATCCCTGTCTGATTTCAGTATTTCCTCTGAATCTACACCACAGAAGAAAACCCTGTTCCAGATTAATAATAGCCGTGTTCTTGACTGGTAGCTTTTAGGGAGGGCATTGACTTTCACGCTAAGGTTATTTCATGACTCCCTGCTCAAATTGTGTAAAAGAAGTTTGAACTCTCAGGGATTCCCACTTCAGTTGATCTCCTTGTATGGTGGGCAAAATACCCAAAATGTTATACTCATTTGAACTTTGCAATCTTTACACGGTAAGCTCATTCCATACTCATGGCGACTCACTCTTTT
>NW_022917721.1:0-209 GCF_012274545.1 Fukomys damarensis
TCTATCATGGAATCATCTTTGTAGTTATATAACTGAATTAAATTCAGCATTAATTGGAAAAGTATGAGTGTGAAGGGAGAGTTATTGTTATACACAAGTTAAGTTAAATACCCTGGAACAGCTCCATCAAGTTTAGGACCAAAAATTTGGGCCACTGAATTAGCTGAGAGTGAAACCACTATAAAAATGATGGGAAATTGGAGAATCAT
>NW_022917722.1:0-371 GCF_012274545.1 Fukomys damarensis
AGCGAACAGTTTTGTACCTGTTAGTCACATAGTGAGAACAATCTCAGCTCGTCCTTCATCCAGAACTCTGAGCAGTGGATAACCATGCATTGAGTGCAGTCATCCCAGACTATATCCAGCAGACCATTTAGGTCCAATTGGTCTGACTGTGTGCTCGATCTCACCACAGCCTGTTGCCAGCCATCTGAAAAGGAATGGTTAGTCAACCTGTCCTCACTACAGACTACAAGATGTTTAGAAGTGAGCAGGACATAGTAATGCAGTCATCCTGCCCTGATGCAGATAGCTACCAGCAGGCAAATATACAGTTGATAGGCATGCAATGTGTCTGCATTCCCACTGTTTTGCCTCCCACAGACCAGCAAGGACCT
>NW_022917723.1:0-232 GCF_012274545.1 Fukomys damarensis
TAAAAAATAGACATAAAATAGACCTTTGAGAGAGGTGCATTCTCATCTGGAGTTGGGGCTTTTATGTGGTCTTGGGGTGAAGATTTGTGGAATTTGTGAGTCTGTAGTAAAAAAAGAAAACAAACCCTCAGATTCAGTTTTCAATTTACAGTTGAAAAGCAAGAGCTCTTTTACAGAAGACCCCATTTTATAGCAGAAAAGCATTGGCCCAATGTCTTAAGATTTAGGAATT
>NW_022917724.1:0-223 GCF_012274545.1 Fukomys damarensis
TTCCTGTCCACTCAAGAAAATGGAACTCCTATCTTGTTATGTAGCTCATCCCTCATTCAAGCATACAGCTGTTAGAGGACTCCATCTGTGAATAAGTGTATAATTTTATCCAGTAGGAAATGAGTAGACAAATCACTACGGCCTATCAGCAAGCATGGGCTATATTCCTCAAACCACCTTCCTTAGTAATACAGAAGTACTAATGACTATTGATACAATATAT
>NW_022917725.1:0-214 GCF_012274545.1 Fukomys damarensis
ATAATAGGTTTTCCCATATCATCTCAGGCAAAATACTCTAGAAATCATCCTCTTTATATTAAAGTCTTTTTCAAGTTAGTGGGAAAGAAGTTAGAAGTAGAATAGTAAACAGTCACTACATCCAACAGAAACAGACTGTTAAAGGTTTCTGTTAAAATCAGGAAACCAACCTTTGGAGAAAAACAGCATATTCATGGAAGTCCAGACCACTTTA
>NW_022917726.1:0-225 GCF_012274545.1 Fukomys damarensis
TTGAAAGATTTAGTAGAGAAGCTGTATATAAGGTCAATGCTCAAAAATCAATTGCCTTCTTGTACACAAATAACAGACTCACTGAGATAGAAATTAGGGTAACAATTTCTTTCACAATAACATCCAAAAAAATTGAAATATCTAAGAATCACTCTAATGAAGGAGACAATGGACCACTGCACTAAAAACTACAGCACTCTGAAAAAAACAGATAAAAGAGGATAT
>NW_022917727.1:0-433 GCF_012274545.1 Fukomys damarensis
GATTTATATGAGGATATTTGGACCAAGTTAGTTCAATGATAAAGGGATGATTTAAAAATATGAATAGATGTGTTGAAAAAGATTGAAATGTTATCTATCAAAATTTTAGTTAGGAGGAGGTTGTTTATTTACATATGCCTTCCTTATTTCAAACAATTACCTCAAGGTCATTTTCTGACTTTCACAAGAAAAAGAAACAGTCATATCTTAACAGTCCCCTTTGGTCTTCCTTTCTATGCTCCTCCAGACTATGTTAAATTTCTCTCTGGCATTAAAAATATTTGGGTTGAAAAGTTTGCTTTCCAACTAATGTAGATGATACAATCCCCTTCCTCTGCACTCTAAGATCTTCTAATCTCATACGTCAACATTTCGCAGATCACCGTTCTTATTCCTCAGGAGAAGGTAAGCCAAGTCTTCATAAATAGGGAAG
>NW_022917728.1:0-1358 GCF_012274545.1 Fukomys damarensis
GAGGAGGAGGAGGAGGAAGGGAAGGAGATGTTTAAAGAGAAAAAAATCCTAACATTTTATATCTAGAGGAAAATCTTTTAAAAATTCAATTTAAAATAATCATTGTAATACAGAAAAAAAATGAAAGAAATTGCCTTCTGGTAGTCTTCATTGCAAGAAATGCAAGAAGAATCCTCAGGGAACTGCATCTGATCAGAAAATACTCATGTCTAGAGAACAAAAGTGGCACCCAGAGTTCAGGAACTGCTCTGGAGCATCCCCCGAACCCTACATCCACTCAGAGGGGTAAAGAGCCCTGGCTGGAAATCATGTAAATGGTGATAAAGTCATTTTCTCATCTGAAATTATGTTTAAATGATACTTGAATGCATTATCTTTAAAACATATTTCAGTACTCAAAACAATACTTCCTTATGAGCTTTATCATGCATTTCTGAACAAATTATCTGACTATTAATTCAAGGAACAAGAAGCATGAGATAGAAATAATGCTTTTGCACATTTTGTCAGGGAGAGGAGAACATTAAATGCGAAGCTGGAGAGTAATGCCAGTATTCGGCACTCCACCGTCAGAAGCCAGTGTGACTTTATCCATTTGACAAGTGTAGTTGCACTGTAAGCCTTTTAAAAGGGAGCCTTTGCCTGTTTTCAGATGGTGAAGATACCAGGAGGCAGAATTACCAAACTTAATGAATTACTGCACGTAAGAAATCAGAAGCGGGCATTCAGTATCTCTGAGTAAAGACACGAAGCAGTAGCAGCCTTCGCATTTGCAGGACGAAGGTAGTGGATAAATGGGGGTGGGGGGCTTCTGCTTATAAGGAGCAGGAGCAAATTTAGACAAAATCTTAATAAAAGAGCTTGATTTGTTAAATGTTGGGTGTCTTTAAGATCCAAATTTGGGAAATTTTACTTGGTGGCCAAGCACAGGAGTCAAGAGGTCGGCGTGAAGCTTGGCTGATGGCTTGGAATTCAGTGGTCAGCCCGGGCTGCCCCTGTCCAGTCCAGACTCTCTTAGATGACAAGCATCCACTCGCCCGGCCTGCTGGTCCCAGCTGCTTTCCCTCAGCAGTATCCACTGGGTCTCCCTTGAGTTCAGAACAGATGGTGCCACTACTGCACAACCCCTCTTGTGGCCGCCGTGGGCAGACTCCTGGCATCACGGTGTTCTGTGTTTGAGGTCCTCGCACCATGACTGGAGGCTACACTCTCACTGGACTCCCCACCAAGCCTGCGCTGTTGGCCGCGTTCTCGGTATAACCAGCACAGGCGATGTCCACTCCCCTCTCTGTGCTGCTTTCTTCCCAGGAAATGCTTCTCTGATTTCCTGCAGGTGTGGTTCCTGCAGCTTGAGCAGC
>NW_022917729.1:0-264 GCF_012274545.1 Fukomys damarensis
ATATAGGATTAACAATTGGAGATTAATGTAAACTGTGAGGACAATAGGTAATAAAATTGTACTATATATAGGACTCGTGCTAAATGAGTAGATTTTAGCTGCCTTTGCCATAAAAAAATGGGTAAATCTCTGAGATGGTAGATATGTTAATTTGTTTCAGTATAACAACCTTCTTGCCATCTATAGGTAGACTATTACATCACTTTGTATACTTTAAATATACAAATAAAATATTTTTTCCAAAATCTGCACTAACACAGAAGC
>NW_022917730.1:0-211 GCF_012274545.1 Fukomys damarensis
AAAGAATATTTGTTGGGCCAAGGATTTAGCTCAGCCATTCTGCTGCCTGCCTCGCAAACACAAGGTCCCGAGTTCCATCCCCAGTACTCGCCCACCGAAGAGTATTTGTTGAATGAATGAATCATAAACTTGAGTTTAATAGAAGTAGGGAACAAGAGCTCTCTAAGTGTGCAAAGTGATGGAAGAAAAGGAGTTACATGGATGTTTTAGA
>NW_022917731.1:0-207 GCF_012274545.1 Fukomys damarensis
GTTGACCTCGCCAGCTTCTGTCCTGGCTGCTTGCTGGTCTGACTTTTAAGGCTGTTGGCCACAGTACGCCTTGGTGAAAGAGGCAGGGAGGGTCGGCATGAAGCCTGGCACCAGCGGGATGAGCTGGATGACTGCAAGGAGGTGTATTTGTCCACTCAGTGACTTATCCCCACCTTTATTCCTCCGTATTTATGGACTCTGGATCAA
>NW_022917732.1:0-1011 GCF_012274545.1 Fukomys damarensis
TTTTTTTATCTCTCTCTTGTTCTGACTACTTTTATCCATATTCTCAGGAATTTTTGCAGTTTGCGTCAGGGATCCTTGGTGACTCTGTTAATGCCCTACTTAACAAATGAGAGATTTGAGGCTATTGGTGAATACCCCACTTTCTCTACCTCTTGGTGAATGACTAAGGCACGTTCCATAGTTACTCTAAAGATTCTAGTAGTCTACAAGGGTAAGCCATTAATTAATAAATTATTTCTCTCCTCCATTATCACTTACCCATCTCCCATGTTTGTACTTTCTGATTTTGCCTTTTAAAAGCACTCTCTTCCTAAGTCCTTGTTTCAGCATTTGCTTTTATGGGGAAGATGTTGCCCTAGAAAATAACCCTGAATGTGATATTCCAGAATTGAAAGGTCACAAGTCAGAACAAAACATGGGGTCGGTTGCTATTGTTTGGGGGAGTTGACAACTCATGTCATCTTCTAGCATCACAAACAAAATGTTTCTTCTGTGGTGCTTTGAGCTGAGATGCAGGAAGAAGAAGAAAGACAAAGTCATACAAAGACTCTGGCACTGAGAAGATATGGGGGTGATGGCAATTACAAAATGATGAAACTGGATGAAATTTGCTAAATTCCCTGGAGTCCTAAAAGGCAAAGAATAATACGATCTTACTTTAATCACTGTCAACTCAGGGTGCCCTGTGAGAGCCAGAAAACCTGCAAGGCAGAATTTTTAATCCGGAAAAGACTGATTCATTATCAGCTCAGAAGTTGGACTGATGCTTTTCTCCAAGGTTATAACTATCCTAAAAGGGAGTAGTAAGGAAGGAACTGACATGAGCTCAGTCATCTGCAGCAGTCAGAGGGCAGATCATCGAGAAAATCAGGTTCAATATTTGATGCACAGATGCTGTAAGGAGCTCTTCTGAATAAGGAACAGGATTCACAGGCTTGCAAAGTTGATATGGGAGTGAATGCCTCCGAATGTGTGAGACCCCTAGATCACTGTAACACTGCAGAATGAAGC
>NW_022917733.1:0-243 GCF_012274545.1 Fukomys damarensis
GCACCATCATTCCCAGCTCTAGGTGCAGGATCCACTTTAAGACAGTGTTTTACATGGTGTTAAGGATGAGTCCAAAATGCACATTGAAGATTCACTTATCCTGTCATCATTACTTGGAAAATATTTAAAAAAAAATTTTTTTTTTAAGACAGGGTCTCACTATGTAGTCTGATGTGGAAATCACTGTGTAGCCCAAGCTGGTCTCAAACTCAACAGCGATCCTCCTGCCTCAGCCTTCTGAGT
>NW_022917734.1:0-204 GCF_012274545.1 Fukomys damarensis
TGTCAGACCTCAGCACTGTCTCACCGATCCCAGATGGAGCCTTCCTGGCCTTCGGATTTTTCCTGGGCTGTGAGCACCTGGCTGTGAGAACTCCCAGCAGGTCCTGGGAGGTGTTGTGTGAGTTGTTAAGGGGAGAGACTATCTCTGCACTAAAGTGGGGTGCTTGGGTCCTTCTGCACTAAGCAATAGGATTGCAGGAAAATC
>NW_022917735.1:0-524 GCF_012274545.1 Fukomys damarensis
CAGTGTCATCTGACATGGTTATTCACCTGCTGACACTAAGTATCAGGAACCAGCAGTAAACACCACACTGGGGTCACAGATAGTGTTGGGCAAAAGCAGTGACACTGGATTAATGTTCTATCTAGCTTGTTTTCTGCCTAAGAAGGCCTGGACCTTGGTGTGTGTGTGTGTGTGTGTGTGTGTGTGTGTGTGCGTGATGTGCAGCCTTAAACTTGTACACTCAATTCTCATGCAGAGGTGTCTGCATTTTGAGCTCTGTTCCTGTTAGGATGAAAGCTGACTTGCTCTGAGGTGCAGCAAGGGAACAGTCAAACACTGTCCCTGGAGAAGGCTCCAGATATTTAGACTGGCTAAGGCCAAGATAGGTCAATATTGGTCCTCAGCTTTCATCTTGAGGACAACCAGCATTCAAAGGAAAGCTGAGTGAGCTTTGGAGGTAAGAAATATTTGGTAAATGTCTACTATGTGCCCAGTGTTATATTATGGGGTGTGAACCTACTTACAAAAATGAATATGACTGAAAA
>NW_022917736.1:0-1034 GCF_012274545.1 Fukomys damarensis
CCGATAGCATCACCCTGGGGATCAAACCTTTAACACATGGGCCTGTGGAAGACACTCAGTGTCGAAACTGCAGCAATAACATAATGGTATTATGTATTACATATAGGCATATGCCATATACTGACAGACACATATATGATAGTCTTTTACATTATATCAGAGACACCATAGTTATCTCAGTTTGCCTAGGTATACTACATGTTTATACTATGATGAAATCACCTAAGTTGTATTTCTAATAATATATCCTCACCATTAAGCAATACATAACTAATCATATTAATGGAGGTATATATTTTATAGTATATCTACAATTACATATTTTTACAGCAGTAATATATTAGCATTGACAACTTCAAAGTGGTTTCTTATATGTTAGATGACATCAATTCATTTTTAATAGGGTTGAATGCTGTGTAGGCATTGTGGTTGCTTTTAAAATTATACACTGAGAATTTGGTTCCTCTTTCATTATTCAAATACATATACAAAATAAGTCTTGAGCAGGAGGACATTAGACGAGGATTTTAGAAGTCTTTATCTGACACATTGGCATGGGCTGAATTTAAGGCCAGTCTTCATAGTTAGAAGCAATAATTCGAGAGAGAAGGAGTGAAAGCCCAACTTCGTGAAATAGTCAGAAATGGAAGACTGGGAACAATAAAGAAATTATGCTAAAACCAGCATTGGTATGGATTGGCAATTCTTTGGATTGAAGAGAGATTTTTTATTGGTCTATTTTTTATAATTCTTCTTTTTTTCCTCATTGAGTTTATAGGTACATTTTAGGTATACAGTACAGTTACATTCATTATTGGGATCTTGTACCTTTTCATGACAAGTTTTGGTTCTCATTTTTTCCCCTTGTCCCTGCCCTCCTTTCACCCCCACTTTACAAACACTTCTTCTCCATTTTTTCATTTTCTCATATTTTTTTTCTTTTCCCTTATTAGCTTCCCCCTACCCTTCCAACTTTCCCTACACCTCTAGCCCCTTTCTTCCTATTTCACATTGTCCATTATATCATTAGGATC
>NW_022917737.1:0-583 GCF_012274545.1 Fukomys damarensis
ATGCCATCACTCTGCCAGCTAGGCAGCAAGCACTCTTCTGAGGACTCGTAGACCAACTGTGCTGTTGCACTGATCCTCGGCGAAACCTTGTGGATGTTTTAAAGATAGGTGGCACGGAAAAACGCTTTCTTCAAGGACAAGTCCCACAGAGGTCTGTGGAGTAGTGGTCAGCAAGCGGCAAGTCTATGCCCTCCATGAAGCTGCTGCTCACGGCTACCATGAGGACCACTGGGATACACAGTCAGTGCACCCTGGTCCCTACCTGGCCCTGGTGAACACAGGTCCAGGGATTCGAAAGTAAATAAGAAGGCCCTTGGCCTAGCCTTCAAATGGAAGAAGGTAGGAGTGGCCAATCAGTCTGCAGTTAGCCTGCATTCCATCTTAGCTGCCTCGCACAGAATGACAAGAACACCTTAACAGCTGCGAGAGTCTTGATTCATACCTCTCTGCAGTTCATAAACTTTGGGCACTACCTAGCTCGCCATCAGACAGCCCTCAGGGCCTTCGCCTCCATGGATACTTTCAGGGTCTATTGCCCACAGCAGGGAGACTGTCACCAAGCCAGAGGAAAAGCATCCTGCTT
>NW_022917738.1:0-219 GCF_012274545.1 Fukomys damarensis
TAGGTTTTCTGGTCTTTCTATATTCTTGGGCTGAGAAGCCCTCTGGGTCCTAGCCCCAGACTGTTATACCATCTGCCTCACTGATTCTGAGGCCATTGGGTGGGAATGAGACACACTACTTGTTTTTTTTTTTCTATAGCATGCAGCACCTTGCTCTGGGTCTTCTCAGTCTCCCAATCATGTGAGTCAGTTCTCCTAGTCACACCCCTCTTATATGTG
>NW_022917739.1:0-330 GCF_012274545.1 Fukomys damarensis
TCATTGGGTGACGGCTGTCAGGCACTGTCCCAGCTGCTGCAGACCAAGGGCACATGTGTCTCACAAGAGTTCCGCTGTCGGTCACTGGGCTCCTGTTTCAGAGAGGGAGAAACCACTACAAAAGTCCACGTGCAAGTGAGCAACGGAAGCAGAGCCAGTCCCGGGGCTGCGGGGAAACTCACCGGCCTTCGGAGTGCTGAGGGACCGGGCACTCCCGGGTCCAGATGTCCAGAGGAGGCATCTGAGCTACAGCCTGAGTGGTGAGAACCCCAGGATGGCAGGGCGGCCGGCACACAGACCCTGCATGGAATTCAGGGAGCATGGCGAGGG
>NW_022917740.1:0-254 GCF_012274545.1 Fukomys damarensis
CTACAAAGTCTTGCCTGTAAAATTTCAAACTGTGAGCCTTGGAACACCATGGAACTCATGGTTAGGGTAGAGACTTTAAATCACTGCCCAACATCTTCTGTCCCCTGTCTAGAAGGAGATTAAATACAAAGGCATTACTCGCACTACTTTCCAAGGGACACTGGCCCAGGATGAAGCTCTGGGAAACTAAGGAGCCCTGAAGCCGTCCTTAATTTCAGAACAAACATTGGGCAAGATAAAGTGAGCTGACAAAT
>NW_022917741.1:0-292 GCF_012274545.1 Fukomys damarensis
TTTGTTACTTTCTTTGCTGTGTCTCTGTAACTAAATAATTCTCCACATTCATCTTTTGGACATGAATTACTTTTTTGGAGTCTCTACTTTGTAAGCCATTTTGACCACTTGCCCAAACCTAAGCTTTCCCTTGTCATTATCTCTATCCTATTGTTTTAATTCCGCCACTATTGACTGCCTTTAGGCAAATCTGCAGTGAAAATCAGGACCAAACTTCACAGGTGAAAGATTTTTTTTAAATTGCCATTTGGTTGGAAATGAAATGGGCATTTATTTGCTGAAAACATTAGCA
>NW_022917742.1:0-202 GCF_012274545.1 Fukomys damarensis
ACTAGGCCAACTGTGGTTGAGAAAATGAGATTAGATATTGGAATGTAGGGAACTGAATCATGTAGAAGCAAACACATGTGGAATTGAGGAAAAAGCGTTGGAAAATAAAGTGGGAATTTGCTTGACAGGACTAATATTCGGAAGCCTTGTATGTGTAGATGGTTTTTTCATACCTTTGTTCAAAATCTCAGTGTTTTAAATT
>NW_022917743.1:0-462 GCF_012274545.1 Fukomys damarensis
TTTCTCTCATTCCATTGGAGTATTCTGACTTACCTGTGGCTGCACAGTTCTCTAGTTTAATGTCAAGCAGTTCCTGTTTGAGCATGTTGCCCAAATCCCGCAGTGTTTCTGTCTGCTCTTCCCAGGTCTTGGTGCTATTAATCTTCCCTCCAAGGATACTTATGGATTTGGCTTTGGCATTGACACAGTTATAGAAAAGAAAAGTCTTCTGATCCACCTGACCTCGGATTTTGCACCATTGGTCTCCAGGTTGGGCCTTAGGATTGATGATGAAATTATAGAAAAGAGAGTGCATGTCTGTGAGGGAAAAGCACAATGAAGGATTAGGGGTGAGCAAGGAATGGATCCATTTGTTATCCTCTCATAATATTGGTGAGGGGATGAGAATCTCTCAGAAGGGCTGAGCTGGCAGAGGGAGAACTGCCCCTTTCCACACTGTGCCCTCCACCCACTTAAAGTAGT
>NW_022917744.1:0-239 GCF_012274545.1 Fukomys damarensis
CAATCCACCACTTCTGTGCCAACTAAGGACTCTGGCCTCTGTGGCTGCAGCACCGCTCTTGTTACGCTCAGTGGGTTCTGTGCGCACCCTCTCTGCTCTCCTCGTCCTGATGAGGGTAGAAGAACCCTGATGAGAAGATAACTGGAGAGTCCCACATGCCCAGGGGGAAATGGGACCCATCCATGGGAGATTTTCTGTCTCCTGGCGAGAATGCTCTCAGCTTGAGCATCAGGACCTCT
>NW_022917745.1:0-219 GCF_012274545.1 Fukomys damarensis
AGCTGCCACACAGCCCACCAGCCAGTGTGTCTGGGCCCAGGGTTGGTCTGGGCGCAGGAGCACCAGCAGGGGGAGTTGGGGCGCAGTGTGTGTGTGCTCAGGCCTGGGAGACTGGCCGCTTGCTGGGAGGCCCAGGTCCCCCCATGGTAGCGTGCCGTGATTGGAGGAGTGGCCGCCGGGGTGGGGCCCGGGACCTGGGTCACGAGGAAGAGCCCAAGC
>NW_022917746.1:0-373 GCF_012274545.1 Fukomys damarensis
GGTGGTGGCTTAGGGTTAGGGTTAGGGTTGCTGAGCGTGATCCGGAAGGAAGTCGCCTACCGGCTAGATTGCCTGTGCGCAGGAAGGTGAGGGCAGCGCCTTTCAGGAAACTGGGAAGCACTGGGTATTTCCAATGACCCGCGCGTCGCACCGCCGTGCTAGTGGGCAGTGGCGGGCCAGTGAGTAGGGTGAGAGCTCGATGATGGGGACGAGACCGGCTCCCCATTCCACTCCCCGCTTCACGTCCTCTACATTTCCGTGGGCGGGGGGCCCCTGTTCATGTGACCTTCAGTGTTCGGAATGATGTAGCAAGGTAAGTCCCTCTCCCCTGGGTCAGGCTGAGGGTGAGGGTTAGGATGAGGATTCCGGTGAG
>NW_022917747.1:0-1712 GCF_012274545.1 Fukomys damarensis
AAAAAAAAAAAAAAAAAAAAAAAAAGATTTTCTTTCTTTGCTTTTAAGCCCTTAGATAGGCCCTTCAGAACTTTACTTCATCTTTAAAGCCTAGGTGAGGTGGGAGACTAGGGCATGGCAAATGGCCGGCAGTTGGGCATGACGTGTCAGTTACGGAGAGTTGTTAACCAAGGCAGCCGCTCCCAAGCCTGGCACCTGATACCAATCTTTTGATAGGACAACAAGTGGAGCCTGGCACCTGATACCAATCTTACACGAGGTCAAGCTGGTCCAGCCGAGCCCTGTACCTGATACCGATCTTCTGCATGAGATGAGTAGGCTTTTGATGAGATAGCCTGAATCTAAGGGCAGAAGATGTGAGAGATGACAGCCGTTGACTTCACTGCCACTGCCCTTTTGTTCTTGTGGCCCTTTCTGTATGCAGGATATATCTTCTTTATCTTGAGCACTGCTTTTTTACTTTTTCTTCCTCACCCTAAAATGTTAAACTTTCACACTCACCAATTTTTCTGACCAATTCTTTGTGTGGGACAGACAGTAAGAGCTTGGAAATCACTGCCCTGTTACTACAATACCTGGTAACACAGGGGCTTGGGCCAGAATAAGGATGCTTAAGGGAGGCAGTGATTTCCATTTTGCCTCCCTGGAGTTATATTATGGAGCAAAAAGCATCAGCAAGAGTGACTATTCCAATTTATTAACATTTGAGTTGCAGACTTTTTGGATGTACTTTATGATTCATAGGTGTACTATATAAGAATGATTAGTCCACCTTAGAAACCTTTTGTCTTTTACAAAACCTCTGTGCCATTTTAAAATGGAACTAGTCACCAGAGGAGGAATTCTGAATATTTAAATTGTTTCTTCCTTATTACATATGATTTTGGAGGATGGATAGAAAAGTTTGTGGGCTGGATCAAAAACTTCTACTAGAAACACTTTACGAAAGATACAGGTTTCTTATTCTTTCCCATTCCTCCCCAACCCCCTCCCCTTGCTATGTACAGAAGCTTTGTTTCCATTTTTTCCTTCTATTTTCACTTTTCTCTTGTCCCTCCTCCCTTCCTTTTTCCATCCCTCTTCCCTGTTCCCCTTCCTAGTCCCAGCATTCATTGTACAGAAAGATACAGGCTTTTTGTAGCTCGGGGAGTATTGCTGAGAGACACTGTGAACTGAAGCACGATATGAAAGGGAAAGGGGAAACTCTTAGGAGCCACAGCACGAAAGGGACAGCTGACACCAGGAGATAAAGAAATGCCCATCAGAGGCCGTCTCATGGCTAGCATTGTTCTAAGATGTTTATAATGTACTATGTGATTTGCAATCTCTCTGATCCGATAACACTGTACTTCATTCTGATAAATAACGTAGGAAATAGACATCTCTTCCCAGTTTTAGTGCCATATCTGAGGGACTCTGGTTTGATGGGCAGCTAAAAGTGTCTGAGGGGCTGGGAATGGATAAAACTGTTGTACTTCTCTGCTTCTTGACTCTGATAATCATTACTCTTTCATGCCTCCCACTTTGACAATGAAACACCTATGGGAAGAGAGAGGAACGAGAGGAGAGGAGTGAATCCCCTGTGAGATGTCCATGTATAGCATAGCTTTTGGAGGCCAGTGGACCTCTTCCTTGGGTGTAAGGCTCTCCTCACTTTTCCTCTCCTCCTTGTACTGTGCCAATGTTTCTGCAAGATTGAGCCTTTACAACTG
>NW_022917748.1:0-2881 GCF_012274545.1 Fukomys damarensis
AAAAAAAAAAAAAAAAAAAAAAAAAAAAAAAAAAAAGAAAAAAGAAAAAAGATGTTAGCTATAAAAAAAAACTCTAATCACCAACTCCAATGACTAATCTATAACTTTCTAGATCATTGGGTAACCTTTAACATAGAACAATTTCCCTTAAATTATATTACTTTTTTGTTTTAAAAATGGATCCAATATTTCTTAACATTCTGCATATTCCATTATAAGGTTCTTTAGGCAATTATTCTGTGGAAAGACTTTAAATACTTGATTTGCTGGGAATTCAAGTACAGGTACTCTTCTTTCTTACTAGACTAACACTCTCTAATGGAAGTGTGAGTCACAAATGTTAACTGTCTACTTTCTCATCTTTTAGTGGTAACATCAAAAGATGTGAAAGGAAATTAATGATTTTAACTTTAATGATCTATTATACACAACATGTACAAATGTTCATTAGATATGTCACATTCGCTATTTTCCACTAATTCTTTATGTGATTTCAGAGTCAATACAGCTACATCTCAAGTGTTCAGCTACAACATGGGGTACAGAAACCATCACTAGAGAGTGCAGCTCCAGACTTTGGATCTGACTACAGGATCTCATCTACCTCCATGTATTCCGTTACTACATTAAAATAATAACCCCAAATGTCTACCTCTATTCCAGACCTGTAATGAGTTCTAAATATTTTGTGCTATGGTTTCATTCCCCTCTTTGGTGTCTCAGATTTAGTGTATCTTTGTTGACAAGCATAGATTTTCCCTCCCAAAACAAATGTACTCCATTGTGTCGTCTTAAAATTGGGAACTACTGTCTGTGTACTTATTCAAGGTGGAAACCTAATTGCCATCTTGATCATTCATTTTCACATTCATGATGTGAGTTTTACTGATTTTATTTCTATTTACATTTAATGCTAAACCTTGAATTGAGTTTCTCTGAGAAGTACTAGCATCACCTTCTTCATTTTAGCTAAAATTAATTCTAACTCTATAGTGGTTACTGACACTCTGAGCAAGATCTGGCTCCCTTTTGTATGCTTTCTTGGCTCTCTGGTTCCTTTATATATAGAACTAATCACTGTTTATCGTTATAATTTGATAACCTTATTATTGACAAATTACTAAATTGTAAATTCAATGAGCAATTCCATGACTCGTTTGCTGGTAATTATATCTTATATACTTAGCAGGTACCTGGTAGTCATAAGTATGTAATAAATACTTGTTAAATGGAGAGAACATAAATTGGGATTAGAAAATAAAGAAAAATAAAAAGCAATGTCTTCCTTTTGAGGGTAGTTTTCTCAAAAACTCACTTGGTCTTTTCTTTCTCTGTTAAAAGCGCATTTGTTTTGACTCAAATTCCACTTCCAGGAAATTATGCCACAGAATTATTTTTGCTTATCTAGGAATGACCGTAAGGCTTCAGTGCATATTTCAGTCCAGCTTTCCTTTATTTCACTTAATCTTTCAATAAATCTATGAAATACATATTATTAGATTTCTTTTATAAATGAAAGAGTAAAGTCTAAAGTGAATAAACAACTGCGTTTACATATCAAGTAAAGTAGTTGGACCAATACATAACTCAAGAAATTTCAGAAACCTAGATAATTATTTTTACCATTAATCTAAACTGGCATATATATATATGTGCGTGTGTTTGTATGTGCAAAACATTTTCCAGCTGTGATTTCTCTAAAACTGGAAATGACTAAATATTAAGCATTATATGCATGTCATGGAATGAATACAATGTCATATTTCTTATAAAAATTGGAAAGGAAATTTAAGTATTAGGTCTACTGAAAAAAAAAACAAAGTAAGTTTCACAATAATACAAATGTGGAGGCAAAATTTCAGGCTCTGTAATTGTCTCACCTTCGTGTATTCCTAGGCAAATGTGTTACATGACAAAAGGATCTTTGCAAATCCAGTTTAGTCATTAATCAGTGTCTTAAAAAAAAGGTCATCTGTTTATTCAAATGAGACTAATATAATCACATGAGTCTTCCAATGATAGAGGTAGATGAGAAGTCAAGCAGATTTAAAGTAGGAGAGGAATTCAACACTGTGTTATGGCTTTAGATTTGGGGGATGGTCATTTCATAATAAGGATGAGCTCAAGTGGCTAAGAGTCATCCTTGGTCAAAATTAAGCAAGAAAACAAAGACGGCAGGTTTACAGATGCAAAGGGATTCTACTAATAATATAAATGAACATCAAAGTGAATTTTCTCCTTATACCTTCAAGTAAAAGCCAAAATTGACCAATACTTTAAATTCAGCATTGGGAGAAAAACCAGTTAAAAAATGCCAGACATATGGGGCCAGGGATTTAGCTCACCGGTTTGGTGGCCTGCCTTACAAGTACAAGAACCCCAGTTCAATCCCCGGTACCAAAAAAAAAAAAAAGCCAGACCTCAGATCTATGTAACTATGAGCTATTAAGTTTGAATTGATGTTACCAGCTACATCTGTGGTAATTTTTGTTATAATGCAAAATGAATATAGCCTGCAATATAATTCCATTTTTCCAGAAAACAATACCAGTTGTGTGTGCATGTAAACATTTGTAAATTTACTAGAAAGATGCACACTATTGGGAGACTATTTAAATCTAAAATTGCAGGGAGCACATAGCAGTTTTCATGTATAATTCCCTATATTGTAATTAGATATTTAGTGGTTAATTCCTTTACATGCAGAATGCCTTTGTGTTTTATTTATAAACAAAGGTAATTTTTTTAAAATGTAGTGATTGCCTTGAATTTGAAACCAATCTTGCTGCTTCTCTTCTATACTAGGATTCTAGAATCCATCAAGATATATAGTATCACTCAGCACCTAGACAGCAAAAAAAAAAAAAAAAAAAAAAAAAAA
>NW_022917749.1:0-265 GCF_012274545.1 Fukomys damarensis
GAAGCACTGTGCCAGGGCTGTGGCAACAAGCAATGGGCACAGCAGCTCCCACAAAGTGCTCTGCGCACACAACAGCTTTGGCACTGCACAGTTCCAGATGTGTGTTACCCCGAGGGAGGGGCACATGGACCGATTGCTGAGCAGCCAGAAGTCCAATGAGTCTGCAGGAAGAGCAATGAGGCAGGGACGGCATCCCAGGGCTGCCCCAGAGACTTCCGGGCTTGTTCTTGCTAGGCTGGGCTTGTGCACTAGCAAAAGGCAGCAA
>NW_022917750.1:0-208 GCF_012274545.1 Fukomys damarensis
ATAATATAGAAATATATCATAAATGCCTTAAAGTTGAAATATTAGAAGTATCCACTTTAAAATTATGAACGTCACAAGGGTACCTGTTAAAAATACTTCCATCCAACATTACTTTATCTCTACAGATAATTATCTATCTAAAAATATCTAAAATAATCAACTGAAAAACTGTTAGCAATATTAAATACAATTTAATAATATACCAGAT
>NW_022917751.1:0-234 GCF_012274545.1 Fukomys damarensis
TTATTCAAGTTTATTTGTTATATCATTCTCCCTGTCTATTATTCTAATATTGCTAGTTCTATGTTCCTTTACTGCTATTATTTACTGGTTAACTTTGAGGTTACAACCAGCATAAACCTGACATATTTAAGTCTTCTTTAAGTCACTAAACATTCTGAGGAGTACAAGCAACTTAAACACTTTAATTTTATTCAAGTTCTCCTGACCTATGTATGTTTGGTTTCATATATTTCA
>NW_022917752.1:0-740 GCF_012274545.1 Fukomys damarensis
AGCAGGGAGCGATTCATCATTTCCTTTGCTTTCTAGGCAAAGGCAGTGCAAGCTAAAAGCAGAAGTGTCTAGCATTATCAATTTTGTTTTTTCTTTCCTTCACCTGCAATGTACAATGATCCTGGTTAGGGAGCCAACTACAGCAGGGAAGAGGTGCGTGGGAGTGCACCACCACGCTTCAGCTCGCACCTGCAGAAGCCTCTGGGGATTTGATCTTTAGCTGGCCATGATGGTCACCCTGGAAAGCAGAGGCCACCAGCACCCCACTGCTTCTCCACAAAAAGCGCAAGGCACCTTTGTTTCTGTTTACACTAACTGTTCATGTTGGCAGAGGCTTTGTGATGTGTTTAACACTAACCTCAACTCTGGACAAGGAAAAGAAAAGAAACTAGAGATCTTGAAGTTTGCTCATCTTTTCTCCTGCTGCACAAGAAGCGAGCTCTGAGGGCCTGGGAAAGTTGCTTTGCATTGGGGATGAGAAAAATGAATATTTGGTGTGGCTAAATGCAAGCCTGTTGCTGATTCTCTGCTGCTCAACTTTAAGGCATGAATAAAGCTTATGGAACTTCATTATTTTCATAGTCTGGCTACTGTTTGTATAGGTGAAAGTACACTGCCTAAGGAAAAAATGTTCTGGGTCATACCGATTATAAATACCAATATCTCCCCCTGAGCGCATGATAAAAGGGCTTTTCAGCTATTGAAGAGCAGACTTAAAATGGACGCTTTTCTGAGGAAGA
>NW_022917753.1:0-230 GCF_012274545.1 Fukomys damarensis
CAATTTGACGTTAGAACCCAAACGCACTTTACAGAGGGCTTCTGCGGATGAAAGTGCAGTTTTGAACGGGAAACAGCTTAACTCGCCACTTAGCCGTTTAAAACGAAAGCGGTCAGTTGCATGTATGTGAAGTACTCCACAGAGAAAGGTGCTGCACTTCTGTGAGGTTACCAGTAAAGTCGACCTCTTATGTGGAGTACAACTGTATTCCTTTTTGTTTGTAGTTCTAT
>NW_022917754.1:0-200 GCF_012274545.1 Fukomys damarensis
TTCCTCTGTAATCCATTGATTGTTTAGGAGAGTGTTGTTCAGTTTCCATGTGCCTGTGAAGTTCCTACAGTTTCTAGTGCTATTGATCTCCAGCTTGATTGCACTATGATCTGATAATATACAGGGGATGACTTCATTTCTTTTTCATTTATTCAGACCTGTTCTGTGAGCCAATATGTGGTCTATCTTGGAGAATGATC
>NW_022917755.1:0-384 GCF_012274545.1 Fukomys damarensis
CCTTGGGAGAAGCGGTCTTTGTTATCCTATCACAAGCCAGGTTGCCTTTTGAATTTCGCGCCTTGCAGAAGCTCTACTTTCGCGCTTTACAATTTCGGCGGGAGAAGGGACTCAGTTGGGGAAGAACCCAGAAGTAAGATATAAAATGGCGGGGAGGGGGGGTTATATTTTAACATGTGGGATCTCCTAACATTCCCCACTCTTTGATTTTGGACGACAATCGACAGCCAATATGTCCATGGCAGGCGGAAAAAGGGGCGGAGAGTCTGTCTTCTGTATCTACTTGCTGCTGAATTGGGGTGATGAATCAACCTAGGGGGTAGGCATGGAGGTTGGCTGGCTGAGTTGTCCTTTATGAACATGGAATTGTTGACAGCAGCAGCA
>NW_022917756.1:0-421 GCF_012274545.1 Fukomys damarensis
TATATATATACATATATATATATATATTCATTGCTAATTTTTCCTCAAGGTAGTCTAACCCATCAAGTAACCTACTTATCTTGCTCTCAGAAGTCTCTCTCCCAGTACACTTTATCTGGACCCTGCCTGGATGGATGGCTCTGTCACTCACTGCATGGTTATTGTCCCATGCCGCTGTTTCACCTTCATCTTCCTTAACGGGCTCAAAGCCTCATTTCCTGGATTGCATTCCTTCTCCTATATTTACCCCTTCAACATATAGAAGCATATCCTTCAGGAACTAAGAAACAGATGCAGATGACATATAATTTTTGCATGTCTGAACACGCTTTTATTCTACCCTCACTATTCAATCATATTTGCACTGTTGTAGATTAGATTTCATTTAGATGTTGGTGATGTTGCTTCATTCCTTCTAGTT
>NW_022917757.1:0-223 GCF_012274545.1 Fukomys damarensis
GCTACCCAGGGAGAGTAACACTCACAGCCTTAATCCTAGTGCCCTCAATCCTAGCACTGCACCATGAGTCAACTCTGGTGTCACACACTCTAGCTCCAGCCACCTCTGTAAAAGCCTCACCTGTGACTGCATGAGGCTTTGGGGGGCCATCTAGACACCACCCTAACACCTGTTCAGATTCCCTGTTCACCTGGAGAGGCTTTTCACTCCCAACTTGTAAACA
>NW_022917758.1:0-267 GCF_012274545.1 Fukomys damarensis
CTTGGAATCCATTCTCTCATTAAGTCCCTCTAACAACCCCGTGAAGAAGACATGGAGAGGTTGAATGGCTTGGCCTATGTCGTGCTGCCAGGAAATGGGTTCATCTATGAATTTTACCTCTAAACTATATTGGTTCTTCTCCCTTTGCTCCAAAATGGGGATCAAATCCAAGGGTGCTCTACCACTGAGCTACGTCCCTAGCTTTTTTTATTTTTTATTCTAAGACAGGGTCTCCTAAGTTTCTTAGGCAATACACAAACTTCAGAT
>NW_022917759.1:0-212 GCF_012274545.1 Fukomys damarensis
AGAGACCTCCAAACAAAAAGGAATACAGTTGTTCTCCACATAAGAGGTGGACTTCCCTGGAAATCTCACAGAGTTGAAGCACTTTCCTCTGTGGAGTACTTCACATTCATAAAACTAACCGCTTTTGCTTTAATCAGCTGAGTGGCGAGAGAAGCTGTTTCCCGGGAAAAACTGCACTTTAAACCGCAGAAGCTCTCTGCAAAGCGCGTTTG
>NW_022917760.1:0-206 GCF_012274545.1 Fukomys damarensis
TCTCTCTTTTTTCTTTTCCTCATTCCACCCTAAAATTTCTTTCTTTTTTCTGTGCTCTCTCTCTCCAACTCAGTCTCTTGGTCCACCATATTGTCCCTCATCTCCCTTTTTATTATGGCTCCTGCCCTAACTCAGACTTCTTATTTTATTATTTTTTGTTTTTAGTAGGGGTTTCTCTTTATGTTCTTTTCTCCAGTCATTTTACC
>NW_022917761.1:0-259 GCF_012274545.1 Fukomys damarensis
TGGTATATTTGCTCTGTTGGCCCTTATGCAGTTATGATCTTCCTTTTCTTTTTCCAGGATTTTCTTTCCTCATTGACTTTATTGGTATAAACATTTTAGGTATACAGTACAATTACATTCATTATTGGGAACTTGTACCTTTACAATGATAGGTCTTGGTTCTCATTTTTTCCCTTGTCCCTGTCCTCCCTTCACCGCCTCCTTACCTCCCCATTTACAAACACTTTATTTCCATTTTTTCATTTTCTCATATTTTTTT
>NW_022917762.1:0-1367 GCF_012274545.1 Fukomys damarensis
AAAAAAAAAAAGAGTCAAATGCTGATTTGGGTACTTATTTTAGCTTCTCTTTTCAGAGTTCAAAGATTATATTTTATGAGATAAATGTTAATTGTTAATGGAAAATATGAACCTCTATTCCTCTTTATATGATTATATATTCATTTATAAAATTAGGAAATTAGGACAAATCATACTGACTGCTTTTTAAAATACTATCAATAAAAGAAAAAAATGAAACTATTACATTGCAACTGTTAAATGCACTTATTTTCTTGGGATTTGTTGACAAGCTAAATTGGTGTCCAATGAACTATTCATTTACTTCTGTTTTATTCTCACACAATGAGTAGGTACTAACCAAGAAATTTCTAGACATCATTGGTATATCTTTTTTTTTGTTGGTGCCGGGGATTGAATTTGGGACCTTGTGCAGTGGTGGCACCACTGAGCTAAATCCCTGACGCACCATTGGTATATCTTATCACTAGGAGTGAGAATTATCCTTAAGAAAACATTTTATACTTTGTGTTATTCTATCCTTTGTCTAGGTGACATGAAGATTATCTTAGATTTTGCAAATTACGCCTATCTTACATGAGCAACAAAGGAATCTTATCCCAATTCTTTTTCTAATTTTATTCATCATATTGTAATTTTATTATATTTTAAAATATCAGGTGGGGATATAGTTCAGTGGTTCCACTGCCTTGCAATATCAAGGACCCGAGTTTGATTTCCGGTAACACCCCAAAAATGCTCTTTAAAAATCTCAACCAAAAACTTGAAAGTAAAATGAGAATTGTGAATTGAATCTTTCATATGAAAGGACATTTTTTAATCTCTGAGGAAATTTTAAAGACTTCATAAATTATAAACATGAAATACTTCTACATGTTTCTTCTATCTCTCTAATTTATTCTCCTTTCCAGTTTCCCCCCTTTACAGATAATTATACTAATTGTCAGTTTTCTTAAGAAAACTTTGTTTCTTATAGCAAAAATTTTATTTCAAAATATCTGTCATAGTTTTAGCCTACTCTGCAAGATGACAGTTTTCCCTTTCAGTTTCTGGAAGGAGTTTTGGCATAGATCATGAGAACAAAAATCCAATTGCTGATAAATATACATATACCCAGAAATTCTCAAATTCTAGTATTATCTGCAATTCATGGTCATCAGAAGTTTCATTTTTAATAGTTTTTCTTACTATTCCCTTCATTTTATAAGTACTTTCTGATCTCTCTTCTCTCTTTCTATTTACAATGAAATGGTTAAGAATAAGGTCTTTACCTAGGGGTTGTTTCTTCTTAAAAATATGGCATGTTTGTTTTGTTTTGTTTTTTGGTACCAGGGATTGAACTCAGGTCCTTGTGCTTGCAAGGCAGG
>NW_022917763.1:0-578 GCF_012274545.1 Fukomys damarensis
ATGAGGACGAAGCCAGGCATATCGGTGTAGTTCCTTCTAATCATGGTGCAACGTTTTAAACTAGTGAGAAGTCAAAGTTGATATTTAGCTGGAATCAATTCTCAGGCATTGTATGAATAACTCTGTATTTTTATAATTAGCTCAGTGTTTGAACAGTTTCCCAAAAGAGACTGAGAATATTCACTTGCCTTGTGTAGAAATGCTTGTAAACTGACATCAGCAGATGATGTAAAATAACGTGCTATAGAATTAGAGTGAGCCTGACACTCCTCCTTGGGCTTTCCTTTATTAGCACATTTAATCCCTGGCTACACAGCAACTATGATCCACATACTGTAGATAGGAAGCTGAAGTCAGAGCAATTACAGTGTGACACCGTTAGACTCCATTTCCATGTATAACTGTTTCAGCAAACCTAAGAAATGTCATGAGGTGAGACATGACAGCAGGCGATTTTAATACATCAGTTACTGTCCTTCTGAGCCTGATACCATTGTGTACCAATTGAAATTATGCAGTTCCTTTTGCACAGTTAATGAGGTACATTAGTACTATAGGCCAAATTGAAGTATTACCTT
>NW_022917764.1:0-207 GCF_012274545.1 Fukomys damarensis
CAAGCTTCTGTTGAAGGGTGTACAGGTTGTTTCTGAGATTTAGCTATTAAGAATTATGCTGTTGTAAACATTGGTATTCATGTATCACTACGGTGTGACATCAAAAGCTCTTTGGAGTACGTATCTAGAAATGGAATCACTGGGTAATATGGAATTTTTAATTTTAGTAGTAATTTCCATAATGGTTGTACTAATTTACATTCCCAG
>NW_022917765.1:0-200 GCF_012274545.1 Fukomys damarensis
TCAGCGACCCCGCCAGCCCCGGGCCCGCCTCTCTAGCTCTCTGCATCAGGGGCACTCGGAGGGACCCCCACCCCAGCTTCTCCGCCGGGCAGGGACGGCACTGAGCAAAAGTCTCCAGAGCAGAGTTTCCGGGAGATCCAGGCAGCCTGGCAGGAAGCGAAAATGCTGAAGTTTATCAGTGTCAGTGTTACCACTGGACC
>NW_022917766.1:0-2528 GCF_012274545.1 Fukomys damarensis
TCTTACTAGTGTGTTTGGCTTCTAACCTAAGGTTTATCTTGGACAAGATTGACAGCTCTCCAAGGAATTTGACTGTAGCAGAAAATAATGGTTATATTTAGACCAAACTGCTATTCATAATCCCAGCCTCATACAATTATGCTGTACAAGTCTGTCATGTAGACAGGCAGACAGTGAAGTGATTATGGTTTTAATTCATTCCTAAAGTGGATTTCACTTCCACACCAGGGCATATCCATCTGCTGGCTCTGAGAAGTAAATACACTTTCTGTCATCTCCCCTATTGACTTGACTGGGGAGATAGTCTCAGGAAAAGCCTCATAGAGATGTAATGTTCAAATAAATCACATAGAGAGGTAGACAGTGGAGTGTTACAGTTTTAATTCATTGACAAACTGCATTTCAGTGCTACACAAAGGTACTTCTACCTCCTTACTGTGAGAAGAAATTGAACTTTCTGTCATCTCTTCCTTTGACTTGAATGGGGAAGCAACTACAGGAGAATGTCAGAATCAAAACTTTAGTTACAATGGCAGAACCATTCTGACAAGGTTTTTTGGCTTCTAAACTAAGGTTAGAAAAACCTATGATTTTCATTAATTGCTAAAGTGTAATTCTCTTCCACATTAGGGCATATCCACCTGTGTGCTCTGAGAAGTAATTTCACTATCTGTCATTTACTCCATTGACTTGAGTCAGGAAACGGCCTCAGGAGAATATTGGAATAAAAACTTCAGTTCAAACTGCACAACCATTCTGACAAATGTGTTTAGCTCCTAAGCTCTAGTTATCTAAAGACAAAGTTGACAGCTCTCCAAGCAATTTTATTCCAGCAGAAAAAAAGGGCATATTTTAGGCCAAAATGCCACTCACGATACCAACCTCATAGAGATGTTCTGGTGCAGATTTGTCATATAAAGAGGTAGACAATAGAGTTATTATGATTTTAATTCATTGGTAAAGTGGATTTCACTGCCACACAGGCATTTCCACCTACTTTCCCTAAGTATGAGAACTTTCTGTTAACCACTCCATTGACTTGAATGAAGAAATGGCCTCAGATGAATATTGGCATTAAAACTTCAGTTCAAACTGTGGAAGCATTCAAACAATGTGTTTGGCTTTTAACCTCAACAACTTCTTAATACAAAGTTGACAGAGGCCATATCCCTTCAGCCCAGTGACACAGAGAAGCCCAGCTGTGCAGGTGCCAATACAGAGGTGTCTGTGCACACCTGCTCCCCTCCCCCCATGTGAACAAAAGAAAGAAGGCCTCTCTGAGGATCCTGTGATAAAGGCACACCACACCCCCATAGTTAGTAAGTCAGAGGTACCAGCACCTTCCATCAGAACTTGGTCTATCTTCAGGGGAAAGGCAGCTGGAACCAGAAATAGAATCTTGCAGAGTTCAACACAGCAGGAGAACAGCTATCCCAACTTGGGCCTTGCAGTCAGAAACCAACCTGAACCTCAGGTCAGAGCTGGTGCCTTGAAGAGAGTAAATAGGTTAGAACTTCACACTCCTGCCCATGCTGTCTATTGTATCAACAGAGGCATACCCTGAAGGAGACCTTCTATTTCTATTTGTATTTTTTATCTTCAAAGTAACATATTTCACTTATCTATAATAATTTACATATTTTTAATCTATCTTTACCTTTTCCTAATTTTTTTTACTTTTTAAAACTTCTTTCTCTTATCTTCTTTTCTCTCTCTCACTCTCTCTCTCACTCTCTCCCACCTTGATCGCCATTACTCTCCCTTTTTGTTCCTGTTCCTATCTTAATTTGAATTTTTTTCTTTCTTTTCCCTTTCTTCTCTTTTCCTTTCTCTCAATTGCCATTAGTTTTAAAAGAAAGTGATTATATATATTATATATAATATATATTATGTATATGATATATATTATATGTTATATATTATAATTATATTATACATTATATATTATGTGTCGATGATATATTATATTATTTATTATATATTATTATATATTATGTTATTATATTATTATATATTATGTTATTATATTATATATTATAATTATAGTGATTACAATCTCTAGCCTCCCTAATGCTGTTTGCTCTGCTCTTGGGTATATTTTCTTCTGTCCTCTCCTGTTCTCTTCAACAGCACCCTAGATTCTGTGTGATCTTCCTAGGTCCTTTGACACTGCTTCTAACCTTTCTCTGTCCTATCCAATTATCCCTTCTTCCCCAATTCCTTCTAAATCCCCATCCTGAAGGATAAAATTGCTATATTGCAGAGGTTATTCACTACAAACATGTTTTGGGCTGGTCTTTGATTGTAATTTAACTCACACAGTTAAAAGTGATAGATTAATAACTACCACATATTCTCATTTTCTAAGCTGTGATTGATACTATTGTGTTGCTGACTGTATTACTTGGGTTAAGGTGCTGTGATTGATCTAATCAGTTGTCCTCTCTGGTATAATGAGAATCAGTTTGCCTCAGAGTCATTAGAGACTCAAAACCTAAAGACCAGCTATATCTGGAAGATTGAAATAT
>NW_022917767.1:0-238 GCF_012274545.1 Fukomys damarensis
GGTGCTAGCTGGACGTCCAGGCTGAGGAATGACGGAGGAGTAGCACTCCCTCCTCTCGGGTCATGGCTCCTGTAGGCGCTGGGGGTACACAGGATTCCGGTGGGTGATAGGCTGGCAGTTTCTCTCCCTGGCTATTGGAGTGTGGGTTCCCTAGGCGTTAGCGGCATGAGATTGTGCCTCAGGCTCAGCCACGGTGCCGGATTGCAAGGACCGCCTGCTGGGAGCTTAGGAATCAGGT
>NW_022917768.1:0-332 GCF_012274545.1 Fukomys damarensis
TTCCTTTCTTACCTCAAACTGAACCTATCACCAAATTTATAGAGTTCTGTAGGATAGTGGGGACTCGGAGCTGCTAATCACTCTCTTTGACCTTGGGACAAAGCTTCCTAGAAGCCTCTCACAACAATGCTTCAATCTTTGTTAGGCAAAAACCTACAAACAAGAAGGAATACAGGTGCACTCCCTATGAGAAAACGGACTTCACTGCCAAACTAACAGAGTTACAGCTGCTTGCTCTTTGCAGTACTTCATATTCATGAAACTGACCACTTTGGTTTCAGAGGGCTAATCATTGAAAGAAGCTGCTTCCCAGGGAAAACTGGGGTTTAACT
>NW_022917769.1:0-328 GCF_012274545.1 Fukomys damarensis
GTTAAAATCAGGAACAAGACAAGGATGCCCACTATCACCTCTATCACTCCTCTTCAATATAGTTCTGGAAACATTTGCCACAGAGATTAGACAAGAGAAAGAAATTAAAGCAATAAAGACAGGAAAGGAAGAAGTTAAACTGTCATTATTTGCTGATGATATGATACTCTACATTGAAGATCCAAAAACTCCACCAAAAGACTGCTACACTTAACACTTTTAGCAGAGTAGCTGGATAAAAGGTCAATACCCCCAAATCAATAGACTTCTTGTACATAAATAACAGACTCACTGAGAGAGAATTTAGGGAAACAATTCCTTTCACAAT
>NW_022917770.1:0-556 GCF_012274545.1 Fukomys damarensis
GAGCCAAAAATACACAAAACCTCCAAAGTTGATTGGCATATTTTATTTAAAAGCTGACTAATATAGTAAGAGACAGACAATAACTAATAATAATGTAGAACAATTATAACAGAACACTGTGATATAAGTTAGGTGAATTTGGTTTCCCTATGTATTTCTGGAGTTTTCCATTTAATATTTTCAGGTCACAGTTGGCCATGGGTAAATGAAGCCATTTAGAATGAAACCAGAGATAAAGGGAAATTGCTTTGTGCTGTATTTGATTCAAACTAAGATATTCTCACATCTCTGAAATTGGGGTGTGCTGTGCATTGCGGTAGAGAGCATTATACAACGACTGGCAGATGGAGACAGTCATGAAGCAGTTCTCACTGCATACATATTGAAAGGTTGACCAAAACTACTACATTGCCAACAGTTCAATTGAGTTAGCTGTCTATATTAGCTGGTGCTACAAATGTTGAGCTTAATTGCCTTTTAAAACATCTTCAAAAAGACCACATGATTTGGCTTGGCTTTTAAACAAAAAAGTTATGCACAGCAGTGGGACAAAAAT
>NW_022917771.1:0-203 GCF_012274545.1 Fukomys damarensis
TGTGCGTGTACACGTGAGGTGTGTGCACACGTCTATGCATATTGGTGTGCGTGTGTGTGCACGTGTATGAGTGTGTCCGTGTAGGCACCTGAGGCTGTAGGAGTGTGTGCTCATGCGTATATGAGTGTGTCTTGTGCGCGTGAGCTCACGTGTCAGCCTGTGGCACGCTCTGTGACATCCTGAACAGGTCTGAGCTCAGAGAC
>NW_022917772.1:0-283 GCF_012274545.1 Fukomys damarensis
TTTCCAAGTCTATGGAGCTAGTTTTTATTCTGCTTAATAATTCACCTCCCAGCCCTATGAATTGTAGTTTCTCCTCTGTATTATATCACAACCACCCTACTACCCTGGCTTTGTAATGTCTTATTGTTTTGTCTTAATAACTTATTATCTGGTAGGCAGAAGTGCCCCTTATTTTTCAAAAATGATAGTGAATATTGGATGTTGATTTCATATACATTTTAGAATAAGTATGTTAAATTGCTCAAAATCATTCGCCAGAATTTTGAATGAACTTTCCATTAAT
>NW_022917773.1:0-250 GCF_012274545.1 Fukomys damarensis
GCATACCTGTATGCAGAGAGATAAGTGGGTATCTCTAATTATTTTACCACTGTAAATAGTACCGTATTTCCATTGGAAGGGGTGGTCAGTGAACTACTGGGAAACAAAGACATAGAGCACAGGAAATACTACAATACAAATAAAAAAAAAGACAATAGAAATTCCAATCTAGAGAGAAAGAGAAATGCCTTCTAAAATTGCAAAATTTATCTTCTTTTATACACTGTTTGCCTAGGTAAGGCTTTTCTTG
>NW_022917774.1:0-219 GCF_012274545.1 Fukomys damarensis
TGGTTCTTTTTCACGTTATCTCATTCAATAATGGTTACTAAATGTTTGTTTTCTTTTATTAGCCCACTGTATGCTTAGAAGCAGGCTCCAGTTTCCTGGTAGTGTTTGCCTAGCTCCTTCTAAGCTTGAGCCATCTGTTCCTGTCCTGGTGGATGGCATTTTTCCCCCAGAAATTTCCCTGCTTTGTATTTTATAAAGGAAGCTGACATAGATAATCTA
>NW_022917775.1:0-1088 GCF_012274545.1 Fukomys damarensis
ATTCTCACATCATTTTCTCTGTTCTTTCGAGGCTTCAACTTCATCTTGCACTTGAAACTATCCTCGTCAAGGACAACTACAACACCCATACTGAAAACTAATTTTTTTTTTTGGCATTATGTCACTTGGGATTGCAAGAAGATAATGATAGAACAAATTCAAGAAAATTAAACCTGAGAAAAATTTAGGTATGTTTGAATACATTCCTAATTTAGGGAAAACTGAATGTCAGATTTATTTTCCAACTGTTGGGTTATTCAAGTGAAACTAGACTCATTATGTAACATCCAAAGTTAATTAATTTTAGGACTGTAACTGTCTTTAATAATAAAGGAAGGGTGCCTTTACTAATCACAAAGAAAAGGGTCACACAGAGAGGCCCACCTAGAGATCAGCAAGGTTTTCCTATAAAGGGACAGAGGTAGCCCTAGTCAAAGTTTTAAGAAGTGAAGTAGGGGAATAAAAAATTTTATTCTCCATTCATCATCAGATTCATACTGCAGATGCAAGTTGGTTGAAATGATTAGTTCACATACCTCAGTCTTCTGGGATAGAATACAGGCAAGGGTAAAATGATGAGTACATTCTGAAGGTTACAGAAGATATCGTACACGCATCTCTTCATCTCACAGATAACCTAACAGAACATTGTACACAGTTGGCACATTCCTACTTACCGAAATAGTTTTCTCATATTTTCTCCAGGCTACCACCATTCAGTAACCAACTTCACTATCTTCTCCTCTACTTAAATTTAAATGGTAAAGTACTTCTGTGGTAGCTCATAGACCTTTTCTTCTATTTGTCATTTCATATACTAAAAATACTACTTACTCTCACTTTCTGCCTTCTAATCTCTTCTCTAACATTCATATTCATAAGTTAACTACCTTACTGATATCTCGATGGAACAGAAGTTCAACCGGAAGTCTCAAATTAGCAAGCAAAATAGAACAAACATCTGTTGCCTACCCATCGCTGACCAAATTATCATCTTCCTACTTTTTCCTATTTCTAGATGCATATATCTATCAAACCTATTGTCCACCTATTTGCCCAAACCAAAACTGCAGACGCATCTTTATTTG
>NW_022917776.1:0-236 GCF_012274545.1 Fukomys damarensis
TAAAATAAAAATTAAAAAAATAAAATAAAATGAAAATTTCACCAGATAATATTAAAAGTAGATCATACTTTAGAAGAGAAATCATCAGTGAACTGGAAGGCACAGTAACAAAAGCTGCAAAAGAAAATGTAAAAATAAAAAAATAAATTAGAAGACTCATGATATAAAAATTTTTTTAAAGTACAACTCTAAAACACCACATATCTAAAAATAAAAGTTCAAAATTATAATATAAA
>NW_022917777.1:0-205 GCF_012274545.1 Fukomys damarensis
ATTTATTTTTTTGTTTATTCATTTTTTTTTTTTTGGCTTTTTGAGACAGGGTCACACTATGCAGTTGAGACTGATCTGGAACTCACTATGTAGCGCAGGCTGGTCTCGAACTCACAGTGATCCTCCTGCCTTAGCCTCAAACAGTGCTGGGATTACAGGCGTGTGCCACCACACCCAGCTAGATTCATTTATTAAAATGATTATT
>NW_022917778.1:0-551 GCF_012274545.1 Fukomys damarensis
GGTTTCTATTTCATGGTAACTACCCATCTGGGAACTGAGATGCTGGTATATAGGAAGGAATAAATTATGAAGGGGTAGTTGAATATAGGGTCAGAAAGACTGCATTAAAATAGAAAATCACTCATTGCTTACTGTGAAGGTTGAATTACTGATCACAACACTCTGATACAATAGTATTTCTGATGCAGTAGGTGGAGCAGATAAACGTCACCACCTTTACTGTGGCCTTCTGATGGGCAAGGTGCAGTTCCCTGTCGTTTGCTTTAGCCTGTGGGTTATTACTGGACCTAAATCAAGTAGAGGCTTAAAATATTCTGGTGTGACTGGGCTTGCACTGTTGCACTTCAACCATTCCTGGGAAAAGAATTGCCCCATATCATGTTCTAATCCCAGAAGAAGGAGTCAGGAGAAGCAGTGTAATTCGAGGACATCACGTGAAGGCAAACCTAGCTGAGACTACAAAAGGTGTGTTGTCAATCACCGAGTTCTTGGGATGGTATTTTTTACCCAGCATCATTATGAAAATGACTTCTTGATTCTATTAAAAAATA
>NW_022917779.1:0-240 GCF_012274545.1 Fukomys damarensis
TAATTCAAAACCACATGGGGAGTAACATAATAAGACAGAGACCTATCTATATTCATTTTAAATGAGTCATGTAATATAATGCCAAAACAGAAAAGAGATGCATATATTCTCACAGCAGCTGTGAGGGCTAATTTTGAGTTATACTCATAGATTAATAACAATCAGACACATTTATCACTGTGGAGAGGACATGGTGATAAGAGAAGGCTGCCTGGACCAGTGATTGTCAAGACAATCCCA
>NW_022917780.1:0-314 GCF_012274545.1 Fukomys damarensis
TCATCACTGTGCCAGCTATGCAGCAAGCAGTCCTCTGAGTACTTGTAGGCCAACTGTGCTCTTGCTCTCATCCCAGGCGCCACCTGCTGGATGTTTTAAGGATCGTTGGCATGGAAAATCACTGGCCTCAAGGACAAGTCACACAGAGTTCTGTCGAGTAGTGGTCAACACGCAGGAAGTCTATACCCTACATGCAGCTGCTGCTCACAGCTACCATGCAGACCACTTGGATACACAGTCAACGCACCCTGGTTCCTACCTGCTCCTGATGTACACAGGGCCAGGGCCTAGGAAGTAAATAAGAAGGCCCTTGG
>NW_022917781.1:0-217 GCF_012274545.1 Fukomys damarensis
TGAGAGGTAAGGTGAGGGCAGTGACGTTTGTGATGCTAGGACGTGCCGTGGTTTTCTCTCGGACTGGAGCCTTGCCGCCTTGGTAGAATAGGGAGTGATGGGCCATCGAGTAGTGTGAGAGCTACATTTAGGGGATGGGATGGATTCCCCATTGGACTCCCTGTGCAGTGTCGTGTGTGACGGAGGGAAAGGCTTCGCATTCATTGGACCCTGAGTT
>NW_022917782.1:0-462 GCF_012274545.1 Fukomys damarensis
TGCAGCAGTTGAAGAAATGGTGGCTTGGAATCATGAAGATAGAAGCAGAAGGGATGAGATTTTGAAGACAAGGCAAATGGGCTTTTGCCAAGAGATGGATTATGAACAGTGAAAGAAAGTTGAAGATGATCCCCAATTTGGGGTCTTGAGCAGCCGGATGAAAGGAAATATAATTTTCTGTGTAGAAGAATCCTGTGGTTAGAATAGGTGTGGGAAGGGATGTCGATCAAAGTTCTGTCTGGGCTACTCTGAGATGTCTTTCAGGTGTGTATAAGCAGCCATGTCCAAGAGGTAGAGGACATGCGGATCTGGAGCTCAGAAAAGGTCAAGTGTTTCCTGTGGCTGACTTCCCTGCCCCACCCCAACTTCCCTGTCTCACCTCACTCCTAGGCAGATTAGCTAGAACCAGAGCTAAGGTCTCTGGCCTTTTGGTTTCAGCATGCACCTGGAGGAAAGGGGTGG
>NW_022917783.1:0-804 GCF_012274545.1 Fukomys damarensis
AGGGCAAATGCAGGAGGTGGGAGTTAGGATAAACACTGAAGTAGATCCCACTGCAGCTAGAATCCAGCACTTATACTCCTCCCTGGGGTTTCCCCTGTGGGAGATCTGAGTAGCATACTTCCCACTGCTGCCACATTGCACATGCCTACACTGTGAATTCTGAAAGTGGGCATAGAAGCCTATTGAGCATATTTATTATAAATATTTATTGAGTGTCTAACATGTATCACGCTAGGCACTGCAGTAGACCTTCCCTCTCTGGTGAAATAACTAAACCTAAAAAGGGCTAACGTGGCAAGGTTTCAGGAAATCAGGTGAGTTTTTATGGCCATTATTGTCAACAATAGGCATGTCTTAATAACATCTGTTGCACATTAACACTGTGTCAAGCTTAGTAAGACAGAAATAACCCTCAGGGAGCTCAAGGCAAGTTTGCAATAAAATATCCCTTCCCCTTGAGGAGCTCAGAGAAGACTTTTAAAGACTTTTCATGCCCATCACTGGATGCTCCAAGGAGAGGGGAGCCTTTTAGTAGAACTGGCCCCAGGAGTTACCAGAGAGACCTTGAAACTTAACTGGCAGCCAACTGAGTGGTGCAAGGGCATGCTCCACCCCCAGGACCCTGCCAGCCAAGATTCGGGGTTTACTGACAGGCAGGCCGAACACCTGTTGTGACTCTTGGATTTGATTCAAAATTTAAAAAAGAGAATGAAAATGGAAGGAATTGGAAAAGAGGGATTTGTAGTTAGAAGAGGTAAGACAGCAGACTTTTAAAAACCCATGCCAACATTCATCCTAATCAGC
>NW_022917784.1:0-728 GCF_012274545.1 Fukomys damarensis
GATGAAAGGATATCATGCCAAGGATAGCTTAGTGTCTATCTGGAGTTCACTAGTAACTATTTAGTAAGTGCAGTATATTAAATTTAATTCATTCACTGAGCTAAATCCCCAATACTTGCAGTGCATAAAGATTACCATCATCGTGGGGAGCTGGTACCTGTACAATAACACATCTTCATGCTTTTTATTTTTCCTTCCCTTTGCACTTCCAATAATGAATTAATTTTGGAGTAAACCTCCCTCCCTACTTATGTTAAGTATTGCCCACCGGCTTCTCCGTACTTTGTGAATTAGAATCTCTGATGCTAAGTGAACAAGCCAATGGAACCTATTCTCCCTACGGGTCAGGACCCCCGACAGTGCCAGCCAGGTGTTCAGGCTTCCTTAGGAATTCAAGGAGAGTGCCATGCTGTCACCAGTTGAGATGTCTCTGAATCTTTGAACCTCCCTTTGCGTTTCTCTACTTCACTTTTGGGGATGGAGTGGGGAATGAATGTAAGACAGAACTGAGCTGCATCCCTGACACATTTTTACGTATTTAATTTGAGCCCCTGCCTTGCTAAATCGCTAAATGTTGCATGCTGGACTTAAATTTGTGATGTCCTGCCTCAGTGCCTCCCCCTGCTGGGACCACCGAAGTGTGCCACCATGCTCGGCTGTATGTTACTTCTTTGCTGACATAAAAATAACCCAGCCATGTGGTGAGTGGAGTACTGTGAACCCTCAGT
>NW_022917785.1:0-655 GCF_012274545.1 Fukomys damarensis
AGAGTGTATGATCTTCTTCATGATCTTCTGTATACTGTTGGCCAGTATCTTATTGAGGATTTTTGCATCTATGCTCATTAGGGAGATTGACCTGTAGTTCTCTTTTTTGGTTGGATCTTTCTCTGCTTTGGGAATCAAAGTAATGCTTGCTTCAAGGAATTAATTTGGGAGTATTGCTTTCCTTTCATTTTCAGTGAAGAGACTGAGAAGTAGTGGCATTAACTCTTTCCTAAATTTCTTGTAGAATTCACATGTGAAGCCAGCAGGACTTGGGCTTTTCTTCATTACATTTTTAAATTTTTTCAATTCCACTGATTGAAATTGAGGTGATTAGAATTTTTATATCTTCTCCATTTAACTTTGGTGATTCATATGTATCTTGGAATCTGTGCATGCCTTCTGTGTTTTTCATTTTATTGGAGAATAGGTTCTCAAAGTAGATATTGATGATCATCTGGATTTCTGCTGGCTGCTGGAATTTCACCCTTTTCAATCCTAATTGCATGGATTTGAGCTTTCTCTTTTTTTATATAAAGTTGGCTAAGGTTTTGTCATTTGTTTATTCTTTTGAAAAAACAACTCTTTGCTTTAATGATTTTTTTATATTGTTCTCTTAGTCTCCATTGCATTGATTTCTGCTCTGATCTTTATAATT
>NW_022917786.1:0-234 GCF_012274545.1 Fukomys damarensis
TTAAAAATAGGCACAAACACACAGACAAGATGGCAACACAGGACAGGTGCCCTAAAGGGCCACAATATGGCTCTACAGATTGGCTGCACTGTGGTCAGGGTCACGGTCACCTATGCCTTGGCGTGACTGCTACTTCATGAGGCCACTGTTACAAATGCCAAAATGTCAAGGGCATCTCCAGCCCACATACACTGTCAGCAAAGCACTCTTCTCATGCCTGTCATTAGCAATGAA
>NW_022917787.1:0-387 GCF_012274545.1 Fukomys damarensis
AAAAAAAAAAAAAAAAAAAAAAAAGTTCCTATAATCTGACCTAGGCATTCTACTTGTGGGAATATATGTGAAGGAAATAAGCAGATAACTATGTCCACTGAAACATTGTTTATAACAGTTCATTCTTGGAGATAGCCTAAATATTTAATAATAACTGATTATGATATGCCCAAATATTTGACTATTACCCCTATTGGACATAATGAGTTTATTGATCACAAACACATGATTCCCAGAGGAATGTATACCAAAATGCAAGTAGTACTTATTTCTGGTTGGTGGTAATGAATTATCTTTTTATATATATTTCATAAAATTTTTATTTCACGTAATGTCCTAGCATAGCAATAAATGTATTTTTTTTGTTGGTTTTTTTTTTTTTTTTTG
>NW_022917788.1:0-534 GCF_012274545.1 Fukomys damarensis
TGTAGTGAAATCTCCGTACACAGTTTCACAAACTTGTTGCAAGGATTGGGTCCTTGTTGAATGCTTGAAAAATAGGACTGTGCTACTAGTTGGAGCCTTCTGTGTCATGAAGGTGCAGGGGTGACCAGGCAGACTCATTGAGCTTTATCGAAGCTTCATCTTTTTAGAAGGCCCTTCTGCAGTTCCTATGAACAACCTGTGCAGTACAGTATATCCCAGGGGAGGGACTCAGCCACAGGTAGCCTTGTCTTCCTCAGGGGGCCCTGCTTCTGCTAAAATTGATTGTAGGACCCCACATTTATGGTCATTTGCCCCTAGTGAAAGAGCCACACATCTGAAGGCTGGAGTTCAGGGATTTTTTTTGTTTTTTCCTGATTTGGTGTATTGGTACATTGTACGGTATACAGTACAGTCACATTCATTGTTGGGATCTTGTGCCTTTACATATCAGATCTTGTTCCTCATTTTCCTCTTGTCCCTACCCGCCCTTCGGTCCCTACTCCCCTCGCCATTTCCAAACATTGTATTTCCATT
>NW_022917789.1:0-213 GCF_012274545.1 Fukomys damarensis
GTCCCTGATATGTAAACAAATCATAAGATAATGTGAATATACACCTGTAAGCAAGCTACTGAGCCTCAGTCAGTCATAGAAGGTGAACTTCAGCAATTGCAGATTGCCAGCTGAATAGACTGTGTTCATAAGAGGCAAATGCCAACTGCAGTCAATTTGATAGTTTGGTCATATCACTTAGTCACTTTCTTTTCTCTGACTGAATAAAACCTG
>NW_022917790.1:0-262 GCF_012274545.1 Fukomys damarensis
GAGGGAGAAAGGGAGGGTGCAGAGCTCAGACATTTCAATGAGGTTAGAAATAGATAGATGGAGGACGGAGGGAGGGAGCTGAGAATATGCCAAAGTGTATCCAAGGGGTAATAGAGGTTGATATTCACTAGCTATGATTTAGTCAGCTTCATGTTTAGCTCCGAGAATTTGAGATTACCCACAGCCCTCACAGAATGGTCATCAAGTGACTTGATCCTAACCTCCCTGGGCACTGGTGATTGGACCAGGGATGGACACATGT
>NW_022917791.1:0-224 GCF_012274545.1 Fukomys damarensis
CTCTTAAGCTAATCTACAACCTATTTTAACAGCAAGAGTGGGCGACAAACTCCATAGAAGACTCCTAAGCAGAGGAAGGTGTGTATTTTATTTTTACTCTGTAGGCAAACAGAGAGTTCTCACGAACAGATGTGGACTCGAGTAAGAGGCTGTGGTGTAGGCAGTGCACATTTAATTAACAAATGAATTGTGTTCCTACAGTGTGACCATTGAACCTGGAGTTG
>NW_022917792.1:0-1923 GCF_012274545.1 Fukomys damarensis
CAGAGAATGATCTGGACTGTTCTTTCCTGCACATTCTGTACTGAGATTGATATTGTGAGATTCTTAGTGACGAAAGTTCTCAGTGTGTCTCACCTTTAGACTGTCAGGATGTCCTATCTTTGAACTGCCTGGAGCAGTGTGATCTGTTGCCCAGAGATTTCCCTTTGCTGCCTGTCACCTTGAGGATATTCTCTCTCTTCCATTTGATCTCTTGTTGGCTGTTTTCATGTCTTAGTGTTTTGTGTATCCACTGTATTCTTAATTCTTGATTGATAGCTTGGCAAGGTATAGAATTTTCAGTTAAAAGTTTCATCTCAGAGTTTAAAGGTTTTACTGTTTGTCTTTGCCCTTTGATTGTTGTTGCTCAGAAGTCTAAAATCTTCTGTTTTCTAATCCTTTCTCTCGTGACCCTGTTTTCTTCTCTGGCTGGTAGGGACCCCTGTAGTAAGTCTCTAGTCGCCACCTGCTCAGTAAGTGACACAAGGTTGAAGAAAAAAATACACTAACAACAGAAGTAAAGAAAGAAAGCGGGGAGTGGGAGTGGGATGGGCAGAGCTGGATCCCCTGCAAAAGACCCTGCTCAGTCACATCCGCTGATTTTTCTTGTTCGTCCACTGGGGTAAAGGTGCAGTATGTGTTACAGATGTGCAGTATGTACAGTTACTATGGAAATGAATGCAGGCGAGGCTTTCAAGAGAAGAGACAAAGCATTTTCAAACTAGAAGGAAGATCAACAAAGTATATGGTTGTAATTAGGATATTGTCCTGCTTATGAAGGCACTAATCGTGTGAATGGAATTTGGGTGTGAATTACTCCGACCTCAGCTGCACATGTTATCTCTTATTAGCCCCACAACTTCATAGGCCATTAGTCTGATCTCAGCTGTCGATGTTAGCAGGGAGGTCATATTGATCCACATGCTACCGCCATGCTCATGAGATGCTTCTGTGAGTCACGGAGCTTCAGTCAGACTCCCTTCCTAATGTAAGCCAGTTGAGGGATTTAACACCTTGCAGACTGCACTACTTACAGCATATGTCGGGCATACTCAGTATTGCGGCTTCTTATGCTAGAAACCTGTAGGGTATTCTTTTTGACTCCACTGTTATGAAAGCAGTGGTTTGCCTTGGTTCCTTATGCTGTACACTTAGTGGACATTTTCATCTGGAAACTGATTTTCAACAATTCAGTACTGAAAAGAATCATTTTGTTGTCTTTCCTCTTTATGTTTGGAATTTCTTTCTGCACTCTTGTTTCTGTTAGACCTTATCTGCTCCTCTTTCTTACCCAATTTCTCCTATTTTTTAATCCCTGTGTTTCTGCTGTACACTTTGAGAGATTATTTCACATTCACCTTCCATCACTTTTAGTTCCCTTTTTTTTATTTCTTCCAACCAGCCTGCCTTCCCCCCACCCCTTTTCCCCTCTTCTGTCTTTCTTTGAAGCAGGGTCTTTCTGTGTTGCCTAGGCTGGCCTTGAACTCAAGACACTTCTTCTGACATCTCCAAGTAGCAGTGAGTACTAAGAGTGTGGCACTGTGGGAACGTTCATATTTTCTTCTAGAAGTTCTTTTTGGCTGGCCTAATGTTTCTTGTAACGTCCTGTTACTTACTTTATACCTAAGAAATCAGTAAGTTTTAGAAAATGTTTTTTCCTCAATGCACAGATTCTGACAGTTACTTGGTTTCATTTACTTGGTCTGAGGTATGAACTAATTTTAGAGGATTGCCTCAAATGTGTGCTAATCTTGGCTGATTGGTCATGGTTAAGAATCTGATGGGAATCTCTGTCTGAATCAGTAGAAGGGTTTAACATGATGTTTTGATCTATAAGGAGCTCTGCAACATGGGTCTGGCCAGTCTCTATATTCTATCCTTAGTCAAACCGACTGTAGTTGAACCAGGACTTTTTTTTTTTTTTTT
>NW_022917793.1:0-205 GCF_012274545.1 Fukomys damarensis
AATGTAAGTGTCCTAAACATCTGAAAAGCACAGAAGGCAGATGTGACTGGCATTGTAAAGATACCGCTTGGACTAAGACCATGGCTCTGCTGATATAGGGAGTGGGTGAATCAGAAACACAGAGCTCTGAAGATTTATGGAATATGAAGAAAAGGAAGAATCAAAGTGTCTCCTGAGCAACTGTATCTACTGTTTGCTCAGGAGG
>NW_022917794.1:0-268 GCF_012274545.1 Fukomys damarensis
TTGAGGTAAACTGGCTATGTGAGACGATGTGTAGTTGCTATGCACATTGCTAAAGCAGGCAAGTCTTGTAAAGGAAAAGACAAAACATTCGTTAACGAGGAATAAAACTGGAAAAATAGCTTGTGCTTAATAATTAACCTCTTCTTTTCAGAAAGGAAGGTTTTAACTCTGGGAACAGAACTTGGATAAGAGTCACTGTGACCTTGGCACATAGGCTTTGGCTGCACTTACTTTTATATCCAAGCCAATTGTGGGGTTAACTCTGTAC
>NW_022917795.1:0-248 GCF_012274545.1 Fukomys damarensis
ACAAAGTTTGCAGAGTGCATTTGTACCCAAGGACCTGGCTCTGACCTCTCTCGGAAATCTAACGTTATGGGGCCACTGTTATGTGCACAGTCTGCCACTTAACAAAACCCCACTGAAGAACACGACTGCATGCAAACAAGTGTGCATGCACAACCGCGGCTGTGCTAGTCACTCTATGTGAAAGGCGGAAATGGCTCAAATATCCATCGGTGCATGATTGGATGAAAAACTTGTAGTGTACATTTAAC
>NW_022917796.1:0-208 GCF_012274545.1 Fukomys damarensis
TTCTTTTTTTTCATACTGGAGATCGAACTCAGGTCCTTGCGTGTGCAAGGCAGGCGGCAGAACGACTGAGCTAAATCCCCGGCCCAAGACAATTCTAACATAGGGTCTAGTACGCTCTAGACCAGTGATGGTGAACCTTTTAGAAATTGAGTGTCCAAATCGCAGCACCAAACCCACTTATTTATCGCAAAGTACCAACACTGAAGTT
>NW_022917797.1:0-431 GCF_012274545.1 Fukomys damarensis
GTGGGGGATTTAAATACCCCACTATCACAAATTGACAGATCTACTAGTCAGAAAATCAACAATTACATAATAGAACTGAACCAAGCTTTGGAACACATGGACTTAATAGATGTTCATAGAGTATTCCACCCCCAAAAATCAGAATATACATTCTCTTCCGGGCACATGGATTATTCTCCAAAATAGACCACATACTGGCTCACAGAACAGGTCTAAATAAATGCAAAAAAATTGAAGTCATCCCCTGTATATTATCAGATCATAGTGCAATCAAACTAGACATCAATAGTACAAGAAACTATAGAAACTTCACAAGCACATGGAAACTGAACAACACTCTCCTAAACAATCAATGGATTACAGAGGAAATTAAAGAAGAAATTAGACAGTTTTTACAAATAAATGAGAATGCCAATACAACATACAGGAAT
>NW_022917797.1:663-1047 GCF_012274545.1 Fukomys damarensis
AAAATAAATGAAACAAGAGCTGTTTTTTTGAAAGAATAAATAAAACTGACAAACCCTTAGCTAATCTTATCAAAAAAAGGAAAGAAAAGGCTCAGATCCATGCAATTAGGAATGAAAAAGGCGAAGTCACAACAGATCCAAAAGAAATCCAGAGGATCATGAACACTTACTTTGAGAACCTGTACTCTAATAAAATGGAAAACACTCTAGATACTTATGAATTACCAAAGTTGAACAAAGAAGATAAAAACATTTTAAACACCCAAATCACAATCAGTGAAATTGAAAATGCAATTAAAAACTTACCAACAAAGAAAAGCTCAGTCCCTGATGGATTCACTGCTGAATTTTACAAGACATTTAGAGAAGAACTACTACCATTAC
>NW_022917798.1:0-1126 GCF_012274545.1 Fukomys damarensis
ACACCAGATAAAGCCCAAAGTGACTCATAAAATATCCCCACACCAATCACATGACTAGTGGACACAGGAAAAAAGGATGTTCAACCATGTTGTAACCATGTTGTCAGCAGCATACAAAAAAAGAGCAATGACAATACAGCACTGTACCTTGGAAAGGGTTTAAATAAATGAGAGATGTGGTTGGGAAAGACGGAAGATATTTTGTTGGTCTGAAAATAACAATCTTCAAATGGTCATCTTCAGGGCATCTTTAGACACAAATATTTAGACTTCAGATATTTCTAGACATAAAACAATGGCATTGCATCAATACCGATGATAGGGCTTAGTTATAAAAGATAATTCAGTATACTGAAAACCCAGAACAATAAAAACCAATCTTAGGCTTTGCTTTGTTGTTGTTGCTGAGCATTTGGGGCCAGCCTTATGTATGCCAGAGATACATTCTACCTCAGACTTGGGGAAATATAAGGACTCCGTGTTTATAAATATTCTCTATGAAAAGACTTAACCAAACATTAAATAATTCATTTCTACATATATAGGCTTTCATTACACCTATGAATACTCTGCCCCATTCTTAGGCAGCTCACACTCTTACAACTGACAATGAAGCATTTCTCTTTCTCTTTTTTTCTGTCCTCTTTTACATTCCATTAAATCTGTTCTCTCACTCTCCTCTCTTTGGTTTTTAATGAAGTCAGCCCTTCTTCTTCCTAGTTAATTTTTTTAATAGAATTTCACTGATGCTGAAACACCCACAGCCTGCTGTTACCTACAGGCAAACTATTTACTGCCCATGGGAAATGAGTGAACATTTCAAATAAGCATGAACAGCTTCCCATGGATCGAGAGCTCCCGGGCTCTGCTGCCTCCTGGTTGATGTTTTAGCCCCGTCCTCCCTGCACAGCAGCAGTGCAGGGATGGTTCTAGGAGGAACACACTGGAGCCAACAAGGACGATTTCCTTCATCCTTGCCCTCAGATTGTGCATTACCAATCATGAGGCTTTAAAAAGTCAGTTTGGGCCCAGGGATTTAGCTCAGTGGAGCTGCCGCCTGCCTCGCAAGTGCAAGGACACAAGTTTGATCCTCGGTACCATAAAAAAAAAAAAAAAAAAAAAAAAA
>NW_022917799.1:0-231 GCF_012274545.1 Fukomys damarensis
AAATAAATAAATAAATAAATAAATAAATAAATAAATAAATAAATAAATAAATCTACTTCACAATGACATAATAAAACTGAAGATCCTGAAACACAATGATTAGTTATATCTGCAGCCTAAGAAAAGTTAGCCCTTACTCTCTAGGTAAATCACCTGTGACACAGGGACTTAAGGATACTGGAAGGGGGAAAGAAGTTGAATTAGAATGGGCTTGGGTAAACATTTTTCAGT
>NW_022917800.1:0-358 GCF_012274545.1 Fukomys damarensis
CCCTTTGCTGGGGTGTGCTGCCCACTGGGATGGGAGCCCTATGCTCCTGGGTAATGCCTATCACCATTAAGTGGGTTGAAGCAGGAGCAAGAGCAGAGGCTCTGGGATTACTTGCATATTGATACAAAGACATAAGAAATTTGCATTTTGGAAGGAAATATAAAGTGTAGAGTTACTTTCAAGTGCCTTATAAATTGCTCATAATAAAAAAAAAAGAACATAACAGTAGTGAAACTTTTTATAAGAAATCTGGGCACCTGGAACTCCTGCTGAACTACGCATTATATGCCATGATTTGCCATTTGTATGAAATGGATGCATTCTTCCTTCGTGTATATGACACCAAAGGAATGGCCAG
>NW_022917801.1:0-1324 GCF_012274545.1 Fukomys damarensis
GCTTTTATCCAGTGACCTCATTCTTTCGGCTTTCCTTAACTACATAACAGGATGGACTCTCTTAAAAAAATAGGACAGTCCTTCAAGTGTTTGAAGATGGCTTTCATGTCCCTGCTAAGCCATTTTTTAATCCAATGTTCCGGTGTGTGTCAGTTGTCCTAGTTCCATTTGAGTTGGGACAGTCATCCATAGAGAGTTCATGACCTTCCACCATCCCAGGTCATGGAAGTGACTCTCCTCAGGGCTTGCTCCAGTTTTTCCAGATCATACCCCAATCCTTGACCAGTATGGATGGGCAGCAGGGGGATGCCACTTCCCTTGCTCCACACACCACACCTCTATTAGCCTACCATACTATTATTCTTTGGCATCTTGGACCCTCTGCTGGTTCAGATGGAGCCTGTTATGGTTTATATCTATGTGTCCCCTCAAAGCCACTTTTACTCATAGATGGGACTTTTGAGAGGTGACTGGATCCTGAGTGTGTAATACTGGATTAGTTCACTGATGGGTTTAGCATATTCTGGGTGTGGATAATGGTTTTACTGAAGAGAAAGACCCACCCTGAATGGGGGTGACACCAACCAATAGGCTTGTAGACTGGATGGAATAAAAAGGGAAAGAAAGAAGGCTTACTGCTTTCTGCCTGCACTGCCATGAACTATTTCTTTTCTGCTATGCCCCTCTGCCATGCCACCCTGTCTTGTAGCCAGCTGACTATGGACTGAAACCTCTACAAATTGTAAGCCAAAATAAATCTAACACTGCTTAATTTGAGGGTGTCAGTTATTTTGGTCCAGCAATGAGAAAGTATCTAAGATAGAGCCCAAAGTTCATCTAAACTCCTGAGAGCTCCCTAATAGTTTGCTTCTATCCCTTTGAATTCATACTTTGAACCTCAACATCTTGTCTTTGCTAAGCTTTTTGGTTGGATGTTCTGTTGCGCTTTTGCTTTTGTTCCAGCCTGAGAGGTCATTTAGAACTCTCTCCTGCCATTCACACATCTGCTTTCTCTACAAATGGTGGGCCAGAAGCATGTGCACTCAAAATGCATGTCACAGGTGGCCTGACCAGGCCAAAGGCTGCAGCTTACCTACAATGTTTATTTTGAGTGGCATTGATCTGTTAATCAGAGCTCTTGGACTATGATGATAGGACCAGTTCAGTGTGCTGTAACTCTGGGCCATGCACTCTGCACTTCTCTGTCTTGACCACTAGAAGCAAGAAGATCAGTTAGACTGGGTTAAAAGTGGATAGAATGTCAGTGCAGATGAGGAGAGTGTTCTAGGGTCCAGAGCGCCACAGATAGGACATGAAAGAGGGG
>NW_022917802.1:0-829 GCF_012274545.1 Fukomys damarensis
AGATAGGTTCAATTTTAGGTTAGTATACTAACACACTCTGCAGAGTGATTCTGCAGTTTAAACGGCGGTTTTCCCTCGGAAACAGCTTCTTTCGCTGCTTAGCGCTTTGAAACAAAAGCTGTGAGTTTCTGGAATGTAAAGTACTCCACAGAGAAAAGTCCTGCAACTCTGTGAGTTTACCAGTGAAGTCCAGATCTTATATGCAGTACAACTGCATTTCTTTTTTTTTGTAGGTCTCTGCCTGGCAGAGATTGAAACACTGTTGTGAGGCACTTGTACCACAAAAGCTCTTAAGGCCTAAGACATTGCCTAGCTGGTCTGAGTGCACACAAGCCTCCAGAACTATGTTTACTTGGAGATAGATTCAGTTTGAAGTTAGAACACAAATGCACTCTGCATAGTGCTTCTGTAGTTTAAACTGCAGTTTTCCCCGTGAAACATCTTCTTTCGCCGCTTAGCCCTTTGAAACCAAAGCAGATAGTTTCATGAATGGGAAGTACTCCACATAGAAAGGTGCTGCAACTCTGTCAGTTTACCAGTGAAGTCCAGATCTTATATGCAGTACAACTGCATTTCTTTTTTTTTGTAGGTCTCTGCCTGGCAGAGATTGAAACACTGTTGTGAGGCACTTGTACCACAAAAGCTCTTAAGGCCTAAGACATTGCCTAGCTGGTCTGAGTGCACACAAGCCTTCAGAAATCTGTATATGGGAGATTGTCTCAAGCAGAGGTAGGAACACAAACGCTCTCTACAGAGTGCTTCTGTTTTATAAACACCAGTTTCTCCAAGGAAACAGCTTCTTTCCCAGCTTAGCCCAATGAAACCAAAG
>NW_022917803.1:0-289 GCF_012274545.1 Fukomys damarensis
AGGGACCTAGAGACATCTTCCCAAGGTGCAACAGGTGCAGCCTCCTCCAAGGGGCCGGCTCCAGTGTCCCTTGAAGGTGGTGAGAGGCCTGCTAAGTGGACACACAAGACACGAGAACCACCAGGCGCCACGCTGTCTCACTGAGTTATCTGCCTTCCAAAGAGGCGAGAAGCACCCAATTCCAGGGGGAGAAGCCGAGCAAGGGTCCCAGAGAAAAGCCAGGTCATCGAGGGCCAGGACACCCCCGTCCAGCCCATGCTTCGCTATGCCTTCACTTCTGGCTTCGGTC
>NW_022917804.1:0-292 GCF_012274545.1 Fukomys damarensis
GTTGGTTATAGGACCTGTGGGAGGACCTTCTCAAAAGTTGGAGCTGCAATGATGCCCCATGGCGCAGGCTGGTACCCCCTTTCCCCTTCTCATCACTGGAGCCTCCAACTAGTAGCACAGTCCTTGTTTCCAGCCATTCCAAGGACCCAACCCTTCCAACATGATTGCAGCGGTGTGTACCAAGATTTCACTACAAATTCAAGCCTGGGGGAACACACCTCTGACTATGGAAGGAATCTCAAACACAATTACATCCTAGAATGTATCCAAAACTTTCTCTTCTTGCAATGCC
>NW_022917805.1:0-927 GCF_012274545.1 Fukomys damarensis
GCCGCCTCACCTTGAATATGATGGCGATGGGAATGTCCTCGGACAGAGTGTTGTGCCGCAGGTAGAACCGGCCTTGCTTCACAGCCATGTTGGTTCTGCTCTTTTTCTCGTGGGTGGAGCTAGGGGGAAATCACACTGGTTAAGATGCGTCCTCGGCCGGCGACACGCAGCGGCAGTGCTCGGTGGCCAGCAGAGACCAGGAGTCCTCTCCAGTCAGTGCTTTGCAGTCACACACGGCCTCCTTCCCACCGGCCCCGCGTCCGTGAGCTTGTGAAAACACACCCGAGCCCGCAGTGGCATGGAGACGGTGTGGCATGCGCCCCAGGTTCAAAACACCACTGCCGTGAATGTTTCTTGGGCCCCGCGGTCACAGCAGAAGCCAGGTAGATGAATGCGTGCCAGCCCATCGCTGCCACCCCGAGTGGGCCACACATTCGTGGCCAACTTTATGGGCTGCTGTTAGGAGAAAAACCTCAATAGGCCTAACCCCTATGAGAAAACTAAGAGGAAACTGTGGGCTTTTAAATTAATAAACTAATAAAACACATCCACAGTCTTGGAATACAGCAAAGCCAAAAGAAACTATGGACTCTCCTCCTATTGGGATCTCCATTCGTTAGAAGATTCCTGATGGACTTAAAAGCATTTCAGAAGCTCCAGGTGACCACAGCAGTCACGCACCCTGGCCGGCTGCTCCATGCCACCTGGCCACGCTCCTCTCCCACAAAACAGCACCAACTGAGAAGCGCTGTCTCCAAATCACAAACAAGGAAACCCAGGCTCAGAGAAGCTCAGTAATTGAAGAAAACTTTTGTACTTTCTAATAATCTCTTTCATGCTAAGAGTGCATGAGCTGGGCAAGGGGGCTCACACCTGTAATCCCAGCACTTGGGAGGCTGAGGCAGGAGGATCGCTGTGAGTTCGAGA
>NW_022917806.1:0-1106 GCF_012274545.1 Fukomys damarensis
ATATATATATTGCAATAAACTCTAATTAGACCTTTATAATGATTAAGGCAAAATTTGGGAGCCTTTGTTATCCACAAGCTGACGAGGGAAAGAATCCTATAGGAGCTGTATAACGCCCTGTCGTACAGGATGCTGCTCTGAGGGAACGCTGCCTAGTTCATGGAAAGAGTGCTAAATGTTGCAAACAATCCTGGGGGTAGCCAGTAGAGTATACACCCGTTCACTGTTATTTCTTAAACTATGGTTTTACCATTTGCCTGTTTTCACACAAGAAATCCCTAAAAAAAGACCAGATATTAACTTTGTCATTGTTTATACAATATCTATGACAGTCACTGACCATGTACCCTCAGATAGGCATTATATTAAGATATTTACAAAGTTATTTCATTTTAACAACAGTATGAAAATGGTGCTATTAGCCTCTTTCACACATGATAAAACTGTCTACAGAGGGTAAAGAGGTTTTTGGTGATCAGTTAACATGAAATGTAGAGTCAATATCTTCCCAGTAACTTTCTAACACCAGAGCTGGAGCCATTAGCTGTTCTGTCATCACTGCCTCTCTAGGGTAGGAGAAAGAAGCTGAGAAACCATCAGTGTTTTTTTCTCAGGCATCTATAATTTGAAGTTGACAATAAGAAGCCAAGAAAGTATATCCCTTCTTGAAAAGGGGAATTCTTTGTTGAGAGGAAGATAATTTATATGAATAATGTAAAAGTAAATGAACCAAAAATTTAATTCCTCCCTAGTAAATTTTTCACCTAATTCCTATTTTGGGGAAGAAACAATACTAATAGATTTTTCTTACTTGCCATCATAATATATATTGTAAGCGCAGACTTGTTCAAAGAGCTAAGTAGAACGCTAAATTGGGAGACTTGTCTGTCTTTCCCGATAGCCTTTACACAGGATGGTCTTTAATGTAAACATATTAATAAAGTGACACTTAATCCAGTCTACAAAATATAAACACCAGGATAGATTTTAAAAATTCAAATGTACAATTTCCACATTAAGTAGATCAATAAGGATCACCAGCAGCGAAGTTTAGGCCTTGATATTTTGAAAAGCTGCAGAAGGGCTATCTTTGTGCAGCTGGGGTT
>NW_022917807.1:0-241 GCF_012274545.1 Fukomys damarensis
TTTCTGAGCTCCCAACTTTGAACATCTTTAAAGAAAGGGCAGGAGAAACCTGCAGTAGAAGTGGGTGGAGTTCAACCCTGCAGGTTGGGAAACTTAATTGAGGCCTTGTGGCCCAAGGTCAGTCTGAGTCATGAGGATCTGCCATCAGCTAGCTGAGATCAGGGGACTTGGTTCTGTGCATGGCTGTGCACGTGGTATATTATGACAGCAGAGACATAGTCTGAAAGAGGTCTTTCAAATT
>NW_022917808.1:0-203 GCF_012274545.1 Fukomys damarensis
GGAAAAAAGTTTCCACATTTTACTGTGATCAAGGACTTCAGAACTCTATATCCTTGATCTGCTCACACCATGAAAGAGAGCATCAGTAAAGTAAAAGTGTACAGAGGAGGTGGCACACAAACCACCCAACACGGAGTCCTAGATGTGGTTTATCATGAAAGAGCATATCATGGAATGTTGCGGATCCCTGCTAGGAATTCTTT
>NW_022917809.1:0-226 GCF_012274545.1 Fukomys damarensis
TGTTGTTAGGAGAAGGAGGGACATCTGGCCTGGGCCAATTAAGCTTTGAGAAAACACACACTTACAAAATATTAACGAATGAAGCGTTGACCCATTTAGAAAGCCCCTAGTTCTGCTTTTCTGCTGCTATAAAAGGCTGTAGGAAATCATTCTCGAGGCTCTCGTTTCTGAACCACTGTGTCGGTGAGATCTGAGGGTCCAGGCTCGGGCTTCCAATAAACTCCTC
>NW_022917810.1:0-492 GCF_012274545.1 Fukomys damarensis
CCAAATAGTAGAGGTCCTTGCCTCACCCAATTGGCACTGCTGAATACCCAAAGAGAGGTCCAATGAGTGGATACAGTAGATGCTTGGAGTATGCTTCAAGGGGGGAAACCAGATAGAGCTCATCAACTCCAAATGAGATGAAACCTGGAACTTGTACTAGATCAGAGATCCTGAAACTTTTTTTAACTAACAAAAGCATTTATGGGCAGCTGATGCAGCACATGGGCAAAGAAAGAAGAATTTTCAGAGCACAAAGGTGTCCCTGGCAGGTACTGGAATGTCTCTGGAGTCCCAACAGCAGGTCAAGCTATCCATGAGCAAGCAGTCTCTTTCCCAAATGATTGCTAGGATACACTAAAATCCCTTCGTCATCACCCAAAGTGGTACCAGCCACTTTGGCTCATTGGCTCAGATTTGTCTCCTGTCACCGACCAAACCAAAGAAGGGCAAATATTTGGGTTGAAAGGATTTAAAGCTAGCTTCAAGGCATTA
>NW_022917811.1:0-273 GCF_012274545.1 Fukomys damarensis
ACAGAGTTGCAGCACTTTCTCTGTGGAGTGCTTCACATTCATGAATCTGACCGATTTCGCTTTTAACGGCCACGGGCAAGAGAAGCTGTTTCCCGAGGAAAACTTCTCTTTAAAATGCAGAAGACCTCTGCAAAGTGCTTTTGTGTTCTAACCTCAAACTGAACCTATCCCCAAGTATACAGACTTTTGGAGGCTTGCGTGCACTCGGAACTGCTAGGCACTCTCTTAGGCCTGAAGGGCTTCTCTGCTAAAAGTGCCTTACAACAGTGTTTC
>NW_022917812.1:0-321 GCF_012274545.1 Fukomys damarensis
ACACACACACACACACACACACACACACACACCCCTTGTCAAGTTGTCTCTCTGCTTAGAGGGTGTGAGTTCAGGGAGATCACTTATGTTCATCGTGAACCTCTTCACTGTTATCTGCAGACAGAAGAATCTGCAAGCCAGGAAGGAAGTGAGGCAGAGGCCCAGGAGCCTCCACCACTCACAGTAAGCTGTCTGCTGCTTGCCCGCTGCTTGCTGCTTTGGTGGTAAAAGTCTCATGTGCCATGCCCACCCCTTCCTGAGATGGAAGCCCCTGATCGTGGGGCAGGCTCGTTTCTGAATCGGTGTCAGTGGAGAAGGAAT
>NW_022917813.1:0-339 GCF_012274545.1 Fukomys damarensis
GTCAAATTCACTAGATGCTTTAAATATACTTAGCCAACAAATGAGAGCTGAAGTAGAAATCTTGAAGAACGAACACAAGGCAACATTTCAAAGAACACAGGATCAAATCTTAAGGGAACATGAAACATACATGTGTATGCAATATAGAGCAAACATAGAAAGAGTGATTAAAGAATTAGATACACTGTTCACCACAGGCTTAGGAAGAACCACACCAGAATTCCAAACATTACTAGATCCAACTGAACAAAGTTCATGTGAAGAAGGCATATGTATTTTTAATGTACTTCAAATCTTTCTAGACAATGCATACGCAGCATACCATACCAGACCAATACC
>NW_022917814.1:0-428 GCF_012274545.1 Fukomys damarensis
AAGGGCACATTATGACCACTAGACGTCTTTTCATACTTCCCAATAGTTTTATATTTTAGCTATGAGGATCAGTTACCAGAACCCAACTAGCATTCAACATGTACAATGTTTATGTCCACTCAGAGTCTCTTACACCTCTCTGAGGCTATTCATTTGGAGGCAGAAGAAACTACAACCAGGTTTTTCTACCATATGCTCACGTATGTGGTCCAATCTTCACACACCGTTCAATTCCTTCAAGATAAATGGAGTGACTCGCAGCAGGGCCACGCAGATGAGGAAATCCCCCAGGAGGAAATCACATCCTCACACATCTTCCCTTTCATCCCCTCAGGCCCCAGCTTTGGCACGAGGCCATGGGTCCAGAACATCTCTGCTCCGCAGCACCTCCGCTCTGCAGCAACACCTTCCAGCCGCTGCGCTTTGCT
>NW_022917815.1:0-287 GCF_012274545.1 Fukomys damarensis
TTACCTTGGTGGAGATGACTGGTTTTGAGAATGAGCACTAATGCTGGACCTTGACTAAGACAAACTCAAACACTACTGCTCATTTCCCTCATCTGGGCAAAGGACGCCATGAGATTTAGTCTCTAGAGTTGTTGGGCTGGGATTCAATACCCTTGCCACTGAGATCCTTTCGGGAGAATGATGTGCCCTGGAGGGCCAGGAGCAGGCAGAACTTAGCCTGTGCCCTTTGGACACAATGTGCCATCGTGTAAATGGAAAGTCCAGCCAACAGAAGAATACCCCTCTCC
>NW_022917816.1:0-217 GCF_012274545.1 Fukomys damarensis
GTGCAGTGCAGGGGAGAGGACCAGGCTGTGAGCAGGTAACTGACGGTAGTCTCCACCTGATGAGTGTCACAGAGCCATCCTGGCACTGAGGATCATCGTGTCCCCGCACAGTGAGGAATGCTCACCTCAGGCCCATGCCTGTCACAGCCTAGATACCCTGCTGGGTGTTTCCTACACTCTGTGGCCCACCGGTCATGACACTTTCCCCAGAGAAGGG
>NW_022917817.1:0-251 GCF_012274545.1 Fukomys damarensis
ATCATGACAATCCTCCTGCCTCAGCCTCCCTAGTGCTGGAATTTCAGGCATGCACACCCACATATGCCTTCCTTCCTTCTCTGTGGTGCTAAATTATAGTGTCTCAAAAAGAAGATAAATTTGATTCATTTGTGGGAAAATGAATGCATCCTGAAACTATAATGCTAAGTGAAGTGAACTGCATACAAAGGGTTATACATTGAATAGCTTCACTTTTAAGAAAAACTAAACATACACATAATTTAAAAGCT
>NW_022917818.1:0-2092 GCF_012274545.1 Fukomys damarensis
GGCTTTGTTTAACTCTGCATTACCGTTTGAGTGTACACATTTAATAAACGCCTGATGAAAGAAGAAACAACAGAGACTTTTTGTCCATATCAGATCAAATAATGAGTAAAGAAATATAATTTGAGGGAAAGAGACATATCTGATTTTTGTATTTTTCCTTCTATATTAAAAACACAGGTGGGCTATTTGAATAGACTTCTAAACTATTTTCCCTAGATGAACAAGAAAACAAAGACCATGTTTTTGTTTCATTATTTTTCTGCTGTTTCATGCTTCTATTTCCAGGAAAACTTTTACAAATTTACTTGTTCTTTTCTTGACCTTTTCTACCTGGTCCTCTGGCCTTCAACCCATCTATAAATCACCCAAATATGCTTTGAACACTAAAGCACATAAATTTCTTATATTCTTTTTATTTTGGAAAACACAGGTCTTAAAGAAAATGCTTGAATTAGAATAAAAGTAAAAGGCAAAAGGAATGTCATATACATCAAATATTAGGAATACAGACACACTGAAAGTCCAGGAAGACAAATGTGTTTACAAACAACATATGGGCATATGAAGCTCATACGGGCCATATTCTGTATATCTAAAAAAAAATGGGAAATTTAATAGCTTTTAATGCAAAACAGCAAAATAATACTTTTGTTTGCAAATTCTTATGAAGTTATTTTTAAAAGACTAAATTTCCTTAAGATAGTGTTTACAAAACAAATATAATCCATTTTAACTTCTTGATTGTGCTGACCTTCACTACAGTGATATTTGGTAGTCTAATCACTTCAGTTTTTTCCCCAAAGAGAAGCTATTTTCTTTTATCTGCAGATTTTGGTTTTTGAGTGTGAAGAAAAGAGTAAGTTGAGTGAATTACAGGGTACAACTGTTGCTGCCCATAAGGCAGTAAAATTCATTGGGTAGAAAAGAGAGAATGTGAGCAGAAAATCAAATGCTATTGATGCTGCTAGCTACATGCATTGTTCAAAAGAAATTCTGTTAAATCCAGAAGGTAGCATATTGAATATAATTTGGAGAGTGCCTTTAGGTTCCAGTGTTCACATTTACATTTTCACATGTAAACAGTGTCAGAATATTCTTGTTCACTTGTATTATTAGATGTTATAGGCAAGTGAAATCCACAAAGAAGTTCTAATAGATGTTCTTGGCAAAACAATTATGATATCTTGACATAAATATTTTAATACATATTTTAACCCTTATTTCTAAATAAGATGGCTGAACTCAAAGACATTAGGACTATAACCAGTAACTAACTTAGGGCCACAGAGATGGTAATTGGCAGACTTAGGAAGATTTCAACACACTCTGAAAAACCTTCAAAGTCTGTATATTCACATCTATCATAAATATGCACTTTGTGGGAACAGGAAATAACATTAGAGCTGAGTCATCACCACTAGGAAACTTAGAATCTCCTTGGAATGAGAAGACATGCACTCATATTCCATGAAGACAACAAACATAAAATGAATGTCAAAACATGTAATAGAGCAAAGCAATAATAGTGCAGTGGGAATATCAAGCACAGCTCAGTCTGTGTGTAAGAGTGTCATAATGCGGCCATCAATGAAGTGCACGTCCAAGTGGTTAGGTCTTAGTGTAGTCATGTCTCATATTGACTATGGCATTATCCTATGACTTGCTTTGTCTAATATCATAATAATCATAGCAAGCAGGGTGCAGGCAGGGATTTGGGCTGGGTCTCTTGGAATATGTCCACTTGGAGCTCTGAACTATCAAGTAAAAAGGTCTGGCTAGCTTGGGATAAAAGAGAGAGGTGTCTGGCTAGGTCTTAGCTATTACAGCCACATCAGGTATGACAGCACCATGAAGGTGTGTGAAGCACTCAAACTCAGACAACACTATGAGCAGACCTATCCTGCTGATCCCACCCCAGATCTTGGAATTTAAAGAAATCACAAATAATTATTACTTTAGCTCTCTATACATCAGTGATTTATAACACAGCTGTAGCTAGCTGAGACAACTGGGATAGCACTTTAAAGTCTGTAGGGAAAGTGGGAAGGGTAGGGGAAAGGGAATAAGGGAAAAGGAAAAAATATGAGAAAAT
>NW_022917819.1:0-707 GCF_012274545.1 Fukomys damarensis
TGTCTATCTCTATGCGTCACATGATATATAAACTTGTTTGTACACTCACATTTGTTTATTATAAATGAATGTAGTATATATTGTGATTACTGCAGTATTATAGCTAAGGCTGAGGTTATAACAGTAGGCCAGAACATGATTACTGACACGAATGGCCATTGCCAGTGAGGTTGCCAAAATTAAAAGACAATACATAGGAATAAAAGAAAAGTGTAAGAGCTGGAGGATTCTGTTAGATGCCTTTGATTTAATCTGTGAGTTGATGAGGCATCCCTGGGGCACATTTTATAGAGTTTAAAATTTTGCTCAGGAGCCCTGTATTTCAGGTTGTGGTCATGTAAGTAAAATATTACTGGGATGAGGAAAGAGATTGTAGCCATAGACTGGAAGGAGAAAAGGTTTATTTCAAAAGACTGTATGTATACGTATGTAAGTAACTGTAAATAGTGTAAAGGTTTTATTTTCATTTTCCCTCTTTCCCTTGTGAAAGAGAAACAAAACAGTTTTTATTCTTTTGTAAAATTCTTAGCTAATGAAATGTTTGGAGATCCATAATACTAGACATTATGGTGAGGCTAATTAAGTTTTTAGGGAAAACTTTCATTTATTTATATAAAATAATGCATCAACACATGGAGTGGTTTGGAAACTTCCTATAATTTGAAAGCATCTACCATTTGACTGAAAATTTCAGCAGTTTGCTTTTC
>NW_022917820.1:0-202 GCF_012274545.1 Fukomys damarensis
GGGTTAGGGATAGGATTGATGAGGGTGATTCAGAAGCAATTCACGTATCACATAGTTTGCATGTGACAGGGAAGGTGAGGACAGTGCCTTTTATGAAGTTTGGATGGACTGTGTATTTCGAATGACCTGAACATGCATTCTAGTTATAATATTTAGTGATTGGACAGCGAGTAGCTGAGATCTACATTTAGGGGATGGAACA
>NW_022917821.1:0-297 GCF_012274545.1 Fukomys damarensis
TGCGTTTCTGTTCTAACGTCAAATTGAACCTATTCCCAAGTACACAGAGTTCTGGTGGCTTGTGTGCACTCAGAGCTGCTAGGCACTCTCTTTGGCCTGAAGGACTTCCCTGCTAAAAGTGCCTCACAACAGTGTTTCAATCTCTGCCAGGCAGAGACCTACAAGCAAAAAGGAATACAGTTGTACTTCACATAAGAGGTGGACTTCACTGGTAAACTCACAGAGTTGCAGCTACTTTCTCTGTGGAGTACTTCACATTCATGAAACTGACTGGTTTCACTTTAAACGGCTAAGCCG
>NW_022917822.1:0-806 GCF_012274545.1 Fukomys damarensis
TTTTGAAATTCCTTAAAATAGCTGAATTTAAATTTTATAAGAGCTGCCATATCTTACGATCTTTAAAAATGCTTTCAAGAAACCACTCAAAGAATTTTTAAAAACTTAATTCTATATGCTTTTACTCAAGTTTTTGCAGCACTGAGGACTAAATGCAGAGCCTCTGAAATGAGGTATATTTTCAATCTTTTTTATTCATTTATTTATTTAATTTTGAGACAGTCTCACAAAGTTACTAAAGAGACCAGGCTGAGCTCAAATTTGCCATCTTCCTGCCTCAGCCTCCCACAGTGCTTTTATCCAATCTTATTGATACTTTCTCCTTCTATAAAGTAAGAGAAATATACATTTAAGCAATTTTATCAGTTTAACAACACGTAAAAGCTTCAGATATTTCAAATAATCTAAGATGGTTAAATATTTTACCTAAATTCATCATTTTAAGGAAAACCTAATTCATATCACATTTTTTCCCTTTATTGAGTTTATTGGTACATTTAAGGTATACAGTACAATTACATTCATTATTGGGCTCATGTACCTTTACATGACAGGTCTTGGTTCTCATTTTCATATCACATTTTTAATTCAAGTGTGACTTTTACTTGTTCACAGTTTTAAGTCATACACCCAATCTACCTTTTGACAATGAGTCTAAATAAAAAAGATTTTAGTTTTATGTGTTGAGAAAACAAATGTTTTAGGACAATTCTCATAATCCAAAAGAGTTTCAATGAAAATTTTTAATCAAAGAGTAGAAGCATTTGGGCGTACCAGATGAAAGCAGTACTATTTAATAGTACTAC
>NW_022917823.1:0-404 GCF_012274545.1 Fukomys damarensis
ACAAGTCATTCTACCAAGCCACAGTTGTATACTTATATACGCGGGGGTTTGGGAGGTCTCTAACCACCTAAAACAAACCCCAGCACATGGATCTCTCATCTGAAGGTGCTTCCTTGACTTGCAAATCTCAAAAACTCTGGCCAAACCCTGCCCTGGACCACAGAAGAGACAAGATGGGACAGAGAACAAAAGAATACAGATCACTTTTTCTACTCCTGAAGCAACAGTGATGGCAAATTGTGGAAGCAATAAATATGTTTCATCCTCACTGTCCAGGGAGAGGAAACCATTTCCCTTGCATTGATGGCTGGACCACTCCTGTATCTTCTGATAAAGGAGAGGACAGAAAGCTGAATAATTTCAGATAGTTTTATCATTTTTAGGAGACCATAAGCTGCTAGCTA
>NW_022917824.1:0-231 GCF_012274545.1 Fukomys damarensis
TTGGCTTTGAAGCGTGCTATCACATGAAAACAGAAAACAATCTTGTTATGTAGAAACCTGACCAATACCAAGGATGTGTCTGCCCTAGTTTGCCTGCTAGTTCCCTAAAAGCTGACGTTCTTCACTGTGGTGTATGTAGACATACGTAGCACAGAGCCTGACATACATGTTGGAAATCAATGACTATTTCCTGAGGGGAGGCACAAGTGCTGAAGGTGAAGGGTAGCACGG
>NW_022917825.1:0-1048 GCF_012274545.1 Fukomys damarensis
TTGGAAAAATTTAACCAAAATTGACATAAGCAAGAATTAAAAATCAGAATAACCCTATTATATATTTTTTAAACCCTATAATTGCAAACCATCTCACAAAGATGGGTAGGTTGAGTGAATTTCTCCAAATATGCTGAAAACCGATATACTACCTTACATAAATTTCTCCTGAAAATACAGGAGAAAGTGACATTTGCCAAAGTATTTGGAGAGACCAGTTTGAACTTAATATGAAAACAAGAAGGAAAGAAAGTTAGGAGGGCAACAATGGTTCTCTTGAATAGAGATACAGAAAATATTAGTAAATTGAATCTAGACTGAATAGCGATGTATTAAAAGGTCACTACCCCAGGGTCATGCAGAGTTTATCCTAGGAAGAAAAAGTTTGTTTAATGTTCAAAATTCAGTGTAATATTTTGTTTCATTTTAGACAGGGTTTTGCTATGTGATTCAGGCTGGCCTCAAACTCAGAGTGATCCTCCTGCCTCAGCCTCTTTAGTGCTGGAATTGCAGGCTGGCGCCACCACTCCTGCCTTGATGTATGTCATTTATAACAGACCACAGGAGATACCCATGTGGTCATCTTAGTAGCTTAAAAAAAGCTTTGATAGCGTTCAGTGTCTGTTCATAACAAAAACTCTCAAAAAATTGAAACAGAATGGCACAGCTGAAAATTCACAGCCAAATCATACTTAGTGACAAAATTTTGAATACATTTGTCCCTTATATCAAAGAATAACTCACTGCTCTTTCTACTCAACATTTCTCTAGAAACCAGCACACCATCCAATAAGACAAGATAAAGAGAAAAAGAATAGAATCATCTTTACTCACAGGAAATATGAACATGTACATTAAAACTGCAGAAAAATGTAATTTTTGTATATGTGCTGCCAAAGTGAGCACCCTCAGAAGAATCTAGAAACAGAATACGTGAATTCAACAAGACTATATAAAAATTGTGGGGAAAAAATAAGAACAAAGATACGTCATATAAAGGTACAAGATCCCAATGATCCTGTAACTGTATTGTGTACCTAAAATGTAC
>NW_022917826.1:0-527 GCF_012274545.1 Fukomys damarensis
AAGGAATCCCAGGATTCATTGAACTGTGCTCAGCACCAAAGTACTCAAAGGTTGCTGCAGCACTGTCCAAAGAGGCCTGGCTACTGCCCATCTTTGTGGCAGACCTTGCACCTTCGGTGGGATTTCATTTTTACTTACATGCAGAAGCTGAGAAACGTGAGGACACATAGGCTTTCATACAGAATTTAAAAGAAGGCTTGTGAGACGCAGCAAGGAGGTCCTAAGAAGGAAGTATGGGGAACTGTGGGCATGAAGCCGAGGTGCACTGCAGATCCCACAAAGTCAGAGCGGCCAAGAGCGTGGAGCATCTGCTAAGGAAAGCTGCAGCTCATGAGAGGAGCTGATCCGAGGGAAAGCTGGTGTGCAGTGCAAAGATCAAGGCTGTGATGGTGGGGTCCGGGAAGCCCATCAGAACTCACATCTCGTCTCTACGTGTCTTGGATAGTGGATGTGGAGATACAAAGTTTAATGCTTGCCCTGTTGAGTCTTGGTCTGGCTTTGCTCTAATTCTTTTCTATCCCTGTATT
>NW_022917827.1:0-212 GCF_012274545.1 Fukomys damarensis
TTTCCACTTACCTGCTTTTCGTGAAGGGGGAGAGAAGAATGTTAGAATTTAGTGTTAAAATCCAATTATTAGTAATTTGAACTTGCACTTTTTACACCTTATTCCTAATAAATGTAATTTATTATACAAATGTAGATAACCACAAAAATTTTTAAATTCAAAAATTAATACTTTCAATCTCCACTACCAAACAAATAAATTAATACAAATTA
>NW_022917828.1:0-213 GCF_012274545.1 Fukomys damarensis
AGGCAGCAACTCCAGCCAGAATTCAGTGTCTCTTCCCTGCAGCTCCACCTACTCAGTTCTGTGTCCCAACTGGGCACAAGTAACCCCACCAGACCCCTTGTCCAAGTTGAAAAGCTGGGAATCTAAGTGTCCCCCGTCTACTGGCCGCCTAATTTGATATAGAAACTGGCTTTGACCCGTCCTCCCTCTCCATCCCCACTGCCGCTGTCCCAC
>NW_022917829.1:0-207 GCF_012274545.1 Fukomys damarensis
GACTTTCTTAAAGATGGGGTCGAATGTGTGTTTCCCGAGACCTGCCCATGGAGGCCTGGCTACTGTGGGCAGGGACTGGCCAGCGAGGAGGGTTGGTGCTTGATGTCGGGGATGGAATAGTCCCCCCATGTTCCTCCCTGAGTGGTGTCCTGAGCGCTGAACGGTGGGTGTCGGTGTTAGTTGGACGTCCAGGGTGAGGAATGATGA
>NW_022917830.1:0-262 GCF_012274545.1 Fukomys damarensis
AGTATGTTATTGGCAAAAGAATAGACTATAGATTAGTGTAACAGCATAAGAATCTCAGAAATAGACCCACACAAATCAGAGCCAATTGACCTTTGACAAAGGAGCAAATGCAGTTCAATGAAAAAGGGTAGTTTTTCCAACAAATGGTATTGAAACAACTACATACTCACATTTAAAAAAACCTAAACACAAATGTTTTTTCATGTAGCAAATATTCATTAGTTTTTGATAATTGTCAGACAAAAGTATGTGGTGGCACATG
>NW_022917831.1:0-691 GCF_012274545.1 Fukomys damarensis
TTTCTTAAACAACGTCTAATGTAATCTAGATGCTGAAGCTAATTGTACAAACTCAGAAAGAAAGAAAGATAATCCATCTTATATAAACCTGTCTACTCTCCGTATAATCCCTTGAGAAAGCAGCTTTTGAAGGCAAAGTAGAACCTAATAGCATTCTCAAAAGTGAGCCTGGGAACCCATATTGTAAGTTAAATGCAGATGGAATGGGAGAATAGTCAACATATTTTACTTGAAGCACTTAAAGTAAGAGGAATTTAGCATATAAATCTGTTGTCTCCACAAATTCTCATCAAAATTCGAAGAAAATCCAATTTTTACTTGGTGGAAAATCTAATTCTGTTTCAGGATTCTGTGGAAATCCTGAAGCTTATTGGTAATTTGACAGTGGACCTCTGGTCTTGCCTATATCATTATCATTGTCAAAATGTTCATTGTTCAAGCTGAACCATATATCCCACCTCATGCTTCACGATCAAGAACTGTACCATGGAGCAACCTGCAGGCATCTCCTCTTGGCAGGCATCTCCTCTGCAAGAATGAGGTTGCCTTTCAAAAGGCCCCATTTGCATCCTTTTCTACTGAAGCCCTTTCTCAAGACTAGGCCACTTCTCTCTCAACCCTTAGAAATTGACCTTTTTCGATAATGTCGACTATAGATTCCATTCTAGTTTTTTTCCCAGTACTGGGGATC
>NW_022917832.1:0-228 GCF_012274545.1 Fukomys damarensis
TGATATGCATCTTTTAGTGCTAGAAGAGCAATTTTCTCTTCAGCTTTAAAATCTCTTGCCTTTGCTATAAATAGCAAGTGACTTATAGTCTACTTGAATTAACATTTATTGTCATTTGTATAAATATTTTTATAGTTTGGAAAGCATTTGAATTTGTTGTTTGCTTTTACACATGTAATCTTTTTCTTTACCTCAGTACTTTTCTAACAAAAATTCTTTTTCTTTCTT
>NW_022917833.1:0-231 GCF_012274545.1 Fukomys damarensis
AGCTTTCTTCCAAGGCAGAGAAAATCCTATTCTTTACTCCATGAAATTTGAAAGCCTCAGATTTTGTTTTTGTTTTTTTGAAAGTTATAGTTTTTGTTGTTGATAGTACCATTGATGGCTTTTTTTGTCTTCTGATCCTTAGCAAACAGAGATAAGTAAAACTTTAGGACTTTCCCTCAATTCCAGAGTATAGATTTTTAGTATTAGTTTAAAAAATTCAGAATTTGTTCA
>NW_022917834.1:0-200 GCF_012274545.1 Fukomys damarensis
TTACTGTTTTCTAGCATCTCCATACTACTTTCCAAGATGGCTATACCAGTTTACATGGCCACCTAAAATGAAAAAGGGTACCTTTTAACCTGTAGTCATGTTTTTTCCTCATTGAGTTTATTGGTACATTTTAGGTCTACAGTATATTCATCATTGGGATCTTGTACCTTTACATGACAGGTCTTGGTTCTCATAGTCTT
>NW_022917835.1:0-401 GCF_012274545.1 Fukomys damarensis
CTATTTTTTGTCCAAGTGTCATCCCACCCAACAACAGTACCTTCTTGGAATTTCTCAGTATTGGGAGTGCTCCAGGTCCACCTTCAATCTCTGAATCCAAAATTCTAGGATGATATCCACTCTGTGCTTTACCAAGACTCCTGGGGATTTTGAGGCATGCTAAAATGTGAGAATCGCCAGTGCAAAAAAATAGAAATTAATCATTCATTTAATAGTCAGCTTTTGTTAGAATAATTAACATAGGACAGAAATACAGTTGTAAGTCATGAAATAATTATAAAAATGGGGGAGAAAAAGCAGAGAAGCAGAGTGCTTTGTCACGGTCTGAAGAGCTACATGAGAATTATAGAGGTGACACTGCCATTGGTGAAAGATAAACGTCAATACTAATACTTTTGCAT
>NW_022917836.1:0-1003 GCF_012274545.1 Fukomys damarensis
AACTTGAATTCTTTAGGGTAATCATTGTTGAAACAAGAATTAAAACAAAGTCAGCAACTATATACAGCTTTAGAAAAAAGTCTTTTCTAAAGAAGCAAATAAAACAACCCAATGAACACACCAAAGAAGCCACAGCTACAGATCAGAGCTACCACTTCTCTTATCTGTGGTGGAATATCGTATTTATCCAAAAGGGACTAAAATCTCAGGACAAAATAAGGGCATTTTAAATATTTCTTACTTTATCTACTTTACATTCTCTGTTTCTTTCCTGAGCCCACCTGGGAATTTAGTATGATCCAACAGAGAGAAGGCTGCTTTTAGAACTGGCTATTGTATTGTTCTCTCTGTGGTAAGATTGTCAAGGAGCCTGGATATTTCAGGTTCAAATATATCCATGACCAATATCTCACCGTGGTCAGAAACTCAGCAATCAACTTAGTGAAACTGCCTCTGTTGCATTGTTGTCCACTGTGAAGGTCACTTTCCCAGTGTATTTAATGCTGAATGTTTTCAGACTGGAGAATAGTTGCCAAAATCAGAATCCATCCCTGTAGGATTTTTCCTGTGAGCCATGAGAAAGATGTGTTTCTCCTTACATGAGATATAAATTGTCAGAATCCTTCTCCTTAGAAATTATGGTATGACACACAAAGCCAAAACCAGCTTGGACTCTGGAAACCAATGAAAGGCTACGATGGGAAAGAAAAGAAGATGGTACACATGGTGAGGCAACCCTAGACCAGAATTCTCCACAAACTTGTACTTTTTCTGAAGGACCTTACTGCCGAATCAGCCAGAGTTTTTCACAGTGGGCTCATCCCACTTGTCAGTCTGTACAGGCTTATCGTCAGTACTTCACTTTTCCAGCAGACTTCCGAAGTTGCTGCCGGCCTGCAACTGGGGCCACCTCAGCCCCATTATGGCCTCCATCACCACGGTGGTTGTCGTATTATCTACTTTGCAAACTCAGGGCATTTTTAAAAGGTAGAAAAAATGTTTT
>NW_022917837.1:0-211 GCF_012274545.1 Fukomys damarensis
TCTAGTGCTCATATAACAGCTTATAGTCATAATGACTATAACCTGCTTCTTTGGTCTCATCCAGTAAGTGAGAACATATAAGCAAACTCTGGATATTTATTATCCTTACTAGACCAGCTGAGGTTGCATCCCTACCCCTGAACCAGCACTGGTAAGAGGAATGAGATACGTGAAATATGCTTAAGCCCATCAGGCCCCATCCCTTTAATTG
>NW_022917838.1:0-222 GCF_012274545.1 Fukomys damarensis
CCTGTGCAGCTCTTTTCCAGGAGGTCTTTAGCTGGGCTTGTAGATCTAAGCTTCTGGGATCAGGGAAGAGCCCTGGCTGGGACCTGCCTGCATCCTTGAAGCTCTGGTCTATGTGGGCTTCTTGCTGGGATGTGTATTCACTTCAATATTTTAGATTTATTACTTAAAAGATTTGAATTTTTATAGAATACTATTGGAACATAGTTTTGCTTAGTTCATTTC